>NC_083641.1:29298022-29310522 GCF_963576545.1 Limanda limanda | reverse complement strand
TCTGTGTTGACATGATGACGATCCACAACAACAGGAGGACACATTCTAATATTCATATTTCTTTATCCAGGTTGTGGTTCTGCAGACTGACAGAGATCAGCTGTTCTTCTCTGGCTTCAGCTCTGAGGTCAAACCCGTCTCATCTGAGAGAACTGGATCTGAATGGAAACTTCAACCTGCAGGACTCAGCAGTGAAGGAGCTGTGTGGTTTTCTACAGAGTCCAACCTGTCGACTGGAGACTCTGAGGTCAGTTCACTGACTGACTTCTGTAGATCTTATATCTACAAAACAGCATTATACACAATTTATCTCATTTAATCATCATTTAACATAATTCCTCTTCATACATAACCTGAATCCATTCATTAATTAATCTGTGACATTATAAATATTCAGCTACTTGTTAAAACACTGAGTTTAGTTCTGGATTTCCTAAACTGATCTGCAGGACAGAGACCGGGTCCAAATAATCTATTTGTACTGAATCAGGACTCGTTTTTAGTCCAACATGTCTGATTTCATATTTATCTTCCACATTATGATTCTGTGCTGACATGAATATGTGTCTGTTATTTTAACTCATGAACTCAGTTTAATTTACAGTTAAGTGTTATTCTTTATCCAGGTTGTGGTTCTGCAGACTGACAGAGATCAGCTGTTCTTCTCTGGCTTCAGCTCTGAGGTCAAACCCCTCTCATCTGAGAGAATTGGATCTGAGTAACAACAACCTGCAGGCCTCAGCAGTGAAGGAGCTGCTTGATCTACAGCAGAGTCCAACCTGTCGACTGGAGACTCTGAGGTCAGTAGATGGGTGGAGTCAGTCCACGCTGCTTTCATCAGTATTTTACTAAACACAGTCAGTATCACAGATCCAGGGTCTGTGCTACCAAGCAGGATTTGTGGTTATCAGGTTAACTTCAGGTTTAGTTTTTTCAGTCCTACGAAGCTCGTCCACTTCTTAACGAGGTAAATCACCATGGTAACTTCTGATGAACGGCTAACCTGCTCCAGGTTAAGTTGGAGATCATCCCGTATTAAAGCTCCGCCCACTGACCACAGTGACTCTACACTGTTGTGTGGCGCACACTCTCCTTAAAGGGACGGATAAGAGAATCAACGTCTGGTTGGTTCAGTTGATCTCTAACTCACCCAGAACATCTCAATGTCTCCAGACTCATCCTGTCCCCAAAACACCAGATGACCTCAGTCAGCTTCCTGGAGACAGGTCCATGTGTGTGTCCTCAGAGACAGTGAGACAGTGTGTGTCCTCAGAGTCAGTGAGACAGTGTGTGTCCTCAGAGACAGTGAGACAGTGTGTGTCCTCAGAGTCAGTGTGTGTCCTCAGAGACAGTGAGACTGTGTGTGTCCTCAGAGACAGTGAGACAGTGTGTGTCCTCAGAGTCAGTGAGACAGTGTGTCAGGTGTGACAGGTCCCAGTTTGTCAGAAGCAGATGTTCATCAACACACAGTGAAACATGTCTTCACCTGTAACAGCAGTAAATCCACCTCTCAGGTGTCCACTCTGCACTTTGACATGCAGAGGACACACACTGAGCTCTTAGCGTGTTCATTCCAACACATGAACATGAAGCAGAGAGGAAGCTGCTCCACCTCTGAACAGGACTGAAGTCCCTGCTGCTCTTTCTACTGGATGAGCTGCATCACTGACTCACAGCTGATGAAGTGAGTCTCTGTGACTCTGATGTCTTCTTCTCTCAACAGGTGGAGGGGGAGATCTAAGTGGAGCTGAGTGTGAAGAGGACAGTGTGTGTGGACGGAGGCTGAGCTGTGTCCTGAGGATCCAGAGGCTGAAGCAGCAGCAGCTTGTGTGTAGTCTCCAATCTACACAACCCCTAATCTGCATGTGTTTGTGAGATGAAGCCGGAGCACCTGGAGAAAACACGTGGAGAACATGCAGACTCCACACAGGAAGACCCATCTGAACCGGATTCAAACCAGCAACCTTCCTGCTCCGATTGTGTTTATTCACATGAAGAATGTGTTTATTGAAATGACACAAGCAGAATATATAAACACTCTTTAAAGAGTCATATATAGTGTAATTAAATTTGTCTTTATTATTGTCCACCTTTGTCCCTCAGTATGTCTCCATGTGTGTAGAACCACATCCTGTGTAGATGTTTGTTTATGATCTTAAAGTTCCAAAGAAGGAAGGCTGCCGTGTCTCCAGCTCTCCCACAGCTCTGCTCTTTTTTCTATCTTGTTGTTATTGATTCTTCTTTATTTTGCATTGTGCACTCTGACAAAGCGAGCCCTATCATCATATGTGATGGAGAACAACTTCTGCTCATCGGGTTGACAGTGAAAAACACTTTTTATAATAATAAATGTGTAGGCCTACTTTGAAATAAATGAAACACAGAACTATGCTTTTTTTGCTCTTCTCCAGCTTGATACTTTTCAGCAGATGCTGTGAGCTTGCTCTGGAAATGTCTTTAAACATTACATGTTTTGTTGTTTCTCAATTCCTCGTCACATGAAGCATATACAGGTAAACCTGCATCGTTGGCAGTGAAAGCAAATGAATCTGTCCACGCAGAATTAAACTCTCTATTTTCCTCCCAGACTTTTCTCTTTTGGGATGTATCCATGGTTAGCTTACCGAGGCCGCTCTCGTCTGTTTCCCTGTCGGTTTGAGATGCTGTAAGTTTTATTTTGAACTACGTTAACGTCACTATTCTTTTGAACTTTGGGTTATAATTCACAAAACCCTTTATAAACTTTTCTTTCTGAAATAAAGTTGAACTCTTTCCGCCAGACGAGGTGAGCTCATGAATGATGGACGTGTTGGGTTGAGGAGGCGTCGCGATGGATCGTAGCATCACACGACTCAGACTGTTAATAACACACCAACCATCTCCTTAAATATTATATATACATATATATAAATAAATTAAGCTAAAATGCAGTGCAAGTGCAGCAGTGTTCATGAAGTCAAATATATTATAACCAAACTGATCAGAAACACTTGAACAAACATCAGTGAGATAAGAACTGAAATGACAGAAACATCTTTGACAAACATATTTAACGTCTTTGATTATTTTTTTATCTCCATGTCCCATCTGCTCACATGGAGGAGGAGGTTTATGACTTATACTGCAGCCAGACACCAGGGGGCAGTGTCAGTCTGGTTCAGCTCATTTGTTCATGGTGTGTTGATCGACTGTTCTTATTGGATGTTCCTTAGTGGTTATTTTTTGTATGAATCTACTTCCTGTGTTGAGCGCGAGCTGCTGTTTAAAGACGTGTTTGACCTTTGACCTGAGCTGACCCGACAGTTCACTGTGACGAAGAGGATGAAGATGTGTAGTATGTGTTGAACGTTGTCGTCCACTCAGAGGATCAATAAAGATTATAACTGACGATCAACGTGTTTTCATATTTTTCTTCTTTTCCTGCCCCCCCCTGCCTTTGTTATGTTCTCTCTCTCTCTCTCTCTCTCTCTCTCTCTCTCTCTCTCTCTCTCTCTCTCTCTCTCTCTCTCTCTCTCTCACACACACACACACACCTGCTTCTCTAATAGAATATGTATGACCTGGAGGGGGTGGAGCTCTTATAAACTGATTGACAGCAGCCGCAGCCAATCAGCTCAGAGAATGAACACAAGGTTATAAAAGGATCATTCCGCTGTTTTCTTTTATTTATTGAACAGTGTCACATGACAGCAGCATGTGTCCTCCAGGGGGAGCAGTCCTGTTTGCAGGGGGAAGCTGGGTAGTGTGTGTCTGTGTGTGTTCGCGGACCTGTTCAGGTTACAACACTCACACAATGACCTCAACGTGGGGTCATGTGTCTCGATGATCAGCAGATGGTCACATGTTGACAGATAAACAGTTTGACTGCTTCATCCAGAAAAACACACTAACCGGATTCTAACATCACAAAACCAACAAACATCTGAAAACATCACAGTTCCTGGATTCACGTCACAAATTGATTTAGTTCAACACAAAGTTCAACACAATGAAATCACTTTGAGTTTAAAATCAGAGTTTTGAACTTAAAATGGGACATTTTCATTTCTGCATCAGGTGCAGAGCGGTGGTGGCTTTTCTACTTTTGACCCACAGGTGGCGCTGTTTATAACAGCAGCACATCCCAGTCAAAGCCTTTATATTCAGTCTATGAGTCAAACACATGGATCATTTCCTCTGTGACAAACCAGATGTAACGAGAAGAAAAACATCTCAGAGAGAAAAGTTCTGTTTCTACTTGTCTCTGCTTTAATGCTCAATAAACATCCTTCCACCGACTGCACTGGAATCATGACTTAAGGCTCCATTATGCTTCTACGAATCCGTTACGGACGGACAAACGGACAGATCGGACGGACACATTTTCATTTTTACCTCTCCGTGTTGAAAACAATTCACCACCAGAACAGTAGGTGGCGCAACGGAAGAGAAGCCTACCTCACGAGTAATCACAAGAAGTCCACGCTGTTTATTTACTTACTCCCCACTTTCCTCACACACAGTGTAGCTACGATAGCAACTAAATAAAATAAAGTGACACCCAGCAGGTCAAAATGCTGATGTAATCGTTTCTTAGCGCAGCGGTTCCCCGGTCTTGTTTCCGAACTGTGTTGCTAATCCCACAGCTTGAAGCTGTGGGATAAGCAACAGCTGATGCAGCTACACGGAACTAGCTAGCTTCCCCCCCAGCTTCCACACACAGTCAGCAGGGACTCCCGACACTAACTACTTCCCAGTGTTATTGTTGAAATTTTACACGGTATTGTAGAAACAGTGTCATGATAGAAGTGGAATTAAAGTCGTGACAGCGGGTTTTTGCACCGTTACCACCGCAGTTAGCATGGTGGCTAGCCCGCTAGCCTAGCCCGCTAGCGCCGTTTTGAAAGCTTGTTATAACCGTATGTGACCGTGCACACATGCCGTCAGTGCTCTAACGAGCCACCGTCAGCCGGAAATCTCCACTGGCTTAACACACACGTCACATTAATCGTAGAATCAAAGTTGTGTTTGGGTTTGTTGTGACAGGGAAGGAAGCAGGAAGTTTGAGGTCCGGAAATGTGAAATACGGAAATGACGTCGTACGGAAATGACGTCGTGCGGAAATGACGTCACATGAAATGATGTCGTTAGCGGACCAATCACAGCCAAGGGCTGTCTGTGGGGTCTCCGAAATATCCACGGATAGTTAGAAAAATTAGAGGTGCACGAAAAGCTCTCTGAGGCGCTCGGAGAGGGCGTTCCACGGCGGAGAGGGCGGCCTTATCTGTCCCTATACAAAAAAACGGATAGCAATTATGATTGGCTGTTGGTGTTTCCTGGATTGACGTGGAAGACTAAGAACAAGACATTCAAATGAGTTGTAGCTGAGTTTAGGTTTAGGATTAATTGATAGACTGGAGTTAAAAATAGCAGAAACTCCACCTCCTCGTCCGAGTTCCCTGGGAACGTGTGAATTTATATGACTGGGGGGAGTAGATTCATTCAAACTGACATATTCATCAGGATGCAGCCACGTCTCAGTAAGGGACAATAAATCTATGTTGTAGTCTGAGACTAGTTCATTAACTACTAAAATAGCCTTTGAGGACAGTGATCTAATGTTTAAGAGACCACATTTGAAAGTCTTAGTTTCCTGTGTTGTTCCAGAGGTTGTGTTAATTTGTATAAGATTATTGTGTGGAGTTCTCGCTCTGTTATTGTTTAATTTAAATAATTTAATTGGACGGTAGACAGAGACAGTCTCTATGCGGTTGGGTGACTGATCCAGAGGGAGCGCAGAGAAGTGTTTAGCACTGCAGCTCTGCTTCCTGGTCCCAACTCTGGGTTGTCATGTGATAGACTTAGTAATATTCTTAGATAAGAGAGCTGCTCCATCCCAAGTGGGATGAACGCCGTCTCTCCTAACAAGACCAGGTTTCCTCCAAAAAGTTTGCCAATTATCTATAAAGCCCGGAACCGTTTACAGGACACCACCTCGACAGCCAGCGGTTAAAAGACAGCATGCGACTAAACATGTCATCACCTGTAGTGTTAGGGAGAGGGCCAGAGAAAACTACTGTGTCCGACATCGTTTTTGCAAAAGCACACACCGACTCAACATTAACTTTAGTGACCTCCGACATACGAAGCCGGGAGTCGTCTGTATCTGTATCTGTTAACCATATGAATTATCCGTATCCGTACTCGGAGTGGGCGGGGCCTAACCCGGAAGTGGGTGTGATTTAACCCGGAAGTGGGCTGGTTCAACATAACTTTCTTTTTTAACTTTGAAATTTTGTTATGATTTTTTTATTTTTATGTTTTTTAAATTTATTTCCACACTTTTTGCTATTTCCCGGGGACAAGATTGACAGGAGATGCCGGTCTCTCCTGCTTCGGATGAGGATAATTAAAACAAACACGGTATAATCACAAGAGCGATGCAGCGGGAAAAAAAATCTCCGTCAGGCAGAGACACAACGCGAGTCGCTTTCTACCAGCACCACGTCTGAACGAACCCACGTTTAACAGAACTCTACTGGTTAATTAGTAAGTACAAACTGAAATAAAAACAAACTTCAAGCTGAAGAAACCCTAAATTATAACGGAAAAGACCCGCGAACCTGAGTGACTGAGAGACAGAGAGCTGTTCTGTGAGTGAGTGAGCAGAGCGGTGTGTGAAGGGGAGGAGCGCTGTGACGCTGTGTGAGGATTTTCATTCAGTCCGAGCACAGATAATGACTCCGATTACTCGTATTACACTCGTGATCGGCAAAAGTGCTTTATCCGTACCGGATACTCGTTTCAGCCGAGTATCCGGCTCATCTCTATGAGATAGTATCTCATAATTATGACATAGCATCTCATAATTATGACTTAGCATCTCATAATAATGAGATAGCATCTCATAATTATGACTTAGTATCTCATAATAATCACATTATGAAAGCCTGGTTTGTGCTGAATGGAGAAAAGTGTCATTTGCTACAACTGTAATAGCTCATTTACATGTTCAGCTGCTTCACAGTCACTTTACAACACAAGTCACTTCTAATTAGATTTCACTGCGTCAGACTGAGGTTTGAAATCAGTTCCTGTCACGAGAAACAAACGGCTCGTGGTCCGGAGACGAGGATGTGACAGCGTGACGCGTGGCGCTGGAGGATTATCTCCTGACGGCTGAGAAAATATAATATACATATGTAACGAAGGAGGTTTCTACACAGGGCGACTCGCTTCATGTCAAACCATGATAATCCACTTTTAATCATCACACTCACACACATGCAGCTCAGTGTGTCGTTGTGTATTCATCATGTGAACAGACTCCATGTGGAACTGTGTGTGTTTGTCTCATTAGCAGCATCAGAACATTTATTTATATTTAGGATGAAACTAATTGTTCAGCTACAATTCATAGATGAGGTGCAACACAAAGTAATCTGATTACAGTTGCTTGTACGTTGACGCTACACACTTCGACTTGTTGTGATCACTATAAGTGGTTTAATTCATTAAAAGTCTCCGCTGTCATTGGACCGGTCTCACAGTTACTGTCACTGTTAAGTGAGGAAATGGAAACAGAACAGGTTTGATAAGTAGACGAGTTGGAACAGAAAAAGTTTAATTAAATCAAATCTGCAGAAGTTAATGTCTTTGCTCCGTGAGCCTCAGTTGTTTCACGTCTCAGACGAACTGATAAAGAACGATTCAGTTCTGAGGAAACAGAGAGAAGTCGTTCTGCTCGTTGTTTACTCAACAAACAACTCGGAACAGAAGGAAGAACTGAGTTTCTATCCTGTTGCGTACATGGAAAAATATCTTTGGTTCTGCTCTGCGTGGGAGTGTGTGTGTGTGTGTGTGTGTCTGTGTCTGTGTGTGTGTATCTCTTTGAAATCAAAACTGAGAAGGGAATAAAGTCTCCGTTGAGGATATTAACAGTAAATCCACAAAGCAGCAGTGGAATCCGACGGTTTCTGTTGAGCCAACTCGCCGCAGGGCAACTTCTTACCAAACCATCTGTCTCAATGGGAACTAACTGGCTAAGCTAACTGGTTCTAACCAAACCATCTGTCTCAATGGAAACTAGCTGGCTAAGCTAACTGGTTCTCACCAAACCATCTGTCTCAATGGAAACTAGCTGGCTAAGCTAACTGGTTCTAACCAAACCATCTGTCTCAATGGGAACTAGCTGGCTAAGATAACTGGTTCTTACTGGTTCTAACCAAACCATCTGTCTCAATGGGAACTAGCTGCCTAAGCTAACTGGTTCTAACCAAACCATCTGTCTCAATGGGAACTAGCTGGCTAAGCTAACTGGTTCTAACCACACCATCTGTCTCAATGGGAACTAGCTGGCTAAGCTAACTGGTTCTAACCAAACCATCTGTCTCAATGGGAACTAGCTGGCTAAGCTAACTGGTTCTAACCACACCATCTGTCTCAATGGGAACTAGCTGGCTAAGCTAACTGGTTCTAACCAAACCATCTGTCTCAATGGGAACTAGCTGGCTAAGCTAACTGGTTCTAACCAAACCATCTGTCTCAATGGGAACTAGCTGGCTAAGCTAACTGGTTCTAACCAAACCATCTGTCTCAATGGAAACTAGCTGGCTAAGCTAACTGGTTCTAACCAAACCATCTGTCTCAATGGAAACTAGCTGGCTAAGCTAACTGGTTCTAACCAAACCATCTGTCTCAATGGGAACTAGCTGGCTAAGCTAACTGGTTCTAACCAAACCATCTGTCTCAATGGGAACTAGCTGGCTAAGCTAACTGGTTCTTACTGGTTCTAACCAAACCATCTGTCTCAATGGGAACTAGCTGCCTAAGCTAACTGGTTCTAACCAAACCATCTGTCTCAATGGGAACTAGCTGGCTAAGCTAACTGGGTCTAACCAAACCATCTGTCTCAATGGGAACTAGCTGGCTAAGCTAACTGGTTCTAACCAAACCATCTGTCTCAATGGGAACTAGCTGGCTAAGCTAACTGGTTCTTACTGGTTCTAACCAAACCATCTGTCTCAATGGGAACTAGCTGCCTAAGCTAACTGGTTCTAACCAAACCATCTGTCTCAATGGGAACTAGCTGGCTAAGCTAACTGGTTCTAACCAAACCATCTGTCTCAATGGAAACTAGCTGGCTAAGCTAACTGGTTCTAACCAAACCATCTGTCTCAATGGAAACTAGCTGGCTAAGCTAACTGGTTCTAACCAAACCATCTGTCTCAATGGGAACTAGCTGGCTAAGCTAACTGGTTCTAACCAAACCATCTGTCTCAATGGGAACTAGCTGGCTAAGCTAACTGGTTCTTACTGGTTCTAACCAAACCATCTGTCTCAATGGGAACTAGCTGCCTAAGCTAACTGGTTCTAACCAAACCATCTGTCTCAATGGGAACTAGCTGGCTAAGCTAACTGGTTCTAACCACACCATCTGTCTCAATGGGAACTAGCTGGCTAAGCTAACTGGTTCTAACCAAACCATCTGTCTCAATGGGAACTAGCTGGCTAAGCTAACTGGTTCTAACCACACCATCTGTCTCAATGGGAACTAGCTGGCTAAGCTAACTGGTTCTAACCAAACCATCTGTCTCAATGGGAACTTGCTAGCTAAGCTTACTGGTTCTCACCAAACCATCTGTCTCAATGGGAACTAGCTGGCTAAGCTAACTGGTTCTAACCAAACCATCTGTCTCAATGGGAACTAGCTGCCTAAGCTAACTGGTTCTAACCAAACCATCTGTCTCAATGGAAACTAGCTAGCTAAGCTAACTGGTTCTAACCAAACCATCTGTCTCAATGGGAACTAGCTGGCTAAGCTAACTGGTTCTAACCAAACCATCTGTCTCAATGGGAACTAGCTGGCTAAGCTAACTGGTTCTCACCAAACCATCTGTCTCAATGGGAACTAGCTGGCTAAGCTAACTGGTTCTAACCAAACCATCTGTCTCAATGGGAACTAGCTGGCTAAGCTAACTGGTTCTAACCACACCATCTGTCTCAATGGGAACTAGCTGGCTAAGCTAACTGGTTCTAACCAAACCATCTGTCTCAATGGGAACTAGCTGGCTAAGCTAACTGGTTCTAACCAAACCATCTGTCTCAATGGGAACTAGCTGGCTAAGCTAACTGGTTCTAACCAAACCATCTGTCTCAATGGAAACTAGCTGGCTAAGCTAACTGGTTCTAACCAAACCATCTGTCTCAATGGAAACTAGCTGGCTAAGCTAACTGGTTCTAACCAAACCATCTGTCTCAATGGGAACTAGCTGGCTAAGCTAACTGGTTCTAACCAAACCATCTGTCTCAATGGGAACTAGCTGGCTAAGCTAACTGGTTCTTACTGGTTCTAACCAAACCATCTGTCTCAATGGGAACTAGCTGCCTAAGCTAACTGGTTCTAACCAAACCATCTGTCTCAATGGGAACTAGCTGGCTAAGCTAACTGGGTCTAACCAAACAATCTGTCTCAATGGGAACTAGCTGGCTAAGCTAACTGGTTCTAACCAAACCATCTGTCTCAATGGGAACTAGCTGGCTAAGCTAACTGGTTCTTACTGGTTCTAACCAAACCATCTGTCTCAATGGGAACTAGCTGCCTAAGCTAACTGGTTCTAACCAAACCATCTGTCTCAATGGGAACTAGCTGGCTAAGCTAACTGGTTCTAACCACACCATCTGTCTCAATGGGAACTAGCTGGCTAAGCTAACTGGTTCTAACCAAACCATCTGTCTCAATGGGAACTAGCTGACTAAGCTAACTGGTTCTAACCACACCATCTGTCTCAATGGGAACTAGCTGGCTAAGCTAACTGGTTCTAACCAAACCATCTGTCTCAATGGGAACTAGCTGGCTAAGCTAACTGGTTCTAACCAAACCATCTGTCTCAATGGGAACTAGCTGGCTAAGCTAACTGGTTCTAACCAAACCATCTGTCTCAATGGAAACTAGCTGGCTAAGCTAACTGGTTCTAACCAAACCATCTGTCTCAATGGAAACTAGCTGGCTAAGCTAACTGGTTCTAACCAAACCATCTGTCTCAATGGGAACTAGCTGGCTAAGCTAACTGGTTCTCACCAAACCATCTGTCTCAATGGGAACTAGCTGGCTAAGCTAACTGGTTCTAACCAAACCATCTGTCTCAATGGGAACTAGCTGGCTAAGCTAACTGGTTCTTACTGGTTCTAACCAAACCATCTGTCTCAATGGGAACTAGCTGCCTAAGCTAACTGGTTCTAACCAAACCATCTGTCTCAATGGGAACTAGCTGGCTAAGCTAACTGGGTCTAACCAAACCATCTGTCTCAATGGGAACTAGCTGGCTAAGCTAACTGGTTCTAACCAAACCATCTGTCTCAATGGGAACTAGCTGGCTAAGCTAACTGGTTCTTACTGGTTCTAACCAAACCATCTGTCTCAATGGGAACTAGCTGCCTAAGCTAACTGGTTCTAACCAAACCATCTGTCTCAATGGGAACTAGCTGGCTAAGCTAACTGGTTCTAACCAAACCATCTGTCTCAATGGAAACTAGCTGGCTAAGCTAACTGGTTCTAACCAAACCATCTGTCTCAATGGAAACTAGCTGGCTAAGCTAACTGGTTCTAACCAAACCATCTGTCTCAATGGGAACTAGCTGGCTAAGCTAACTGGTTCTAACCAAACCATCTGTCTCAATGGGAACTAGCTGGCTAAGCTAACTGGTTCTTACTGGTTCTAACCAAACCATCTGTCTCAATGGGAACTAGCTGCCTAAGCTAACTGGTTCTAACCAAACCATCTGTCTCAATGGGAACTAGCTGGCTAAGCTAACTGGTTCTAACCACACCATCTGTCTCAATGGGAACTAGCTGGCTAAGCTAACTGGTTCTAACCAAACCATCTGTCTCAATGGGAACTAGCTGGCTAAGCTAACTGGTTCTAACCACACCATCTGTCTCAATGGGAACTAGCTGGCTAAGCTAACTGGTTCTAACCAAACCATCTGTCTCAATGGGAACTTGCTAGCTAAGCTTACTGGTTCTCACCAAACCATCTGTCTCAATGGGAACTAGCTGGCTAAGCTAACTGGTTCTAACCAAACCATCTGTCTCAATGGGAACTAGCTGCCTAAGCTAACTGGTTCAAACCAAACCATCTGTCTCAATGGAAACTAGCTAGCTAAGCTAACTGGTTCTAACCAAACCATCTGTCTCAATGGGAACTAGCTGGCTAAGCTAACTGGTTCTAACCAAACCATCTGTCTCAATGGGAACTAGCTGGCTAAGCTAACTGGTTCTCACCAAACCATCTGTCTCAATGGGAACTAGCTGGCTAAGCTAACTGGTTCTAACCAAACCATCTGTCTCAATGGGAACTAGCTGGCTAAGCTAACTGGTTCTAACCACACCATCTGTCTCAATGGGAACTAGCTGGCTAAGCTAACTGGTTCTAACCAAACCATCTGTCTCAATGGGAACTAGCTGGCTAAGCTAACTGGTTCTAACCAAACCATCTGTCTCAATGGGAACTAGCTGGCTA
>NC_083641.1:29283022-29293022 GCF_963576545.1 Limanda limanda | reverse complement strand
TGTATAACTCTGTGTGTCCACTTTCTGCTCATGCATTTGAAATGAGACGTATAAACTCCCACCTTCCAGCTGAGGCACCTCTGTGATACGTTTACCTTTTAGAACACATCTCTGTTGCTATGGTTACGCCTCACTACTCTGGAGTTTTCCCGAAACCCTCGAAGACTTTTGGCAGCGCTGAGTCTGAAACTGCCGGGTCGTGTGGAGGTCTGGACGAGATGATGACTCACAGGCTCACGTTCTCAGGCTCGACTCAACTAACCTCCATGAATATTAAGTGTCGCTAACATTTAGTTTCAGTGGAACTTCTGCCTCATTGGTCCAAGCACAGAAACGTCTCGTCTTAGTTTCCATAGCCGACGTTCTGCAGAGGAGAAAATCTGTTTCCTGCTTCCTGTCAAAATGCAGGAGAAGAAACCAAATCCACAGAAAGATTCTCAGACACTGGTGGAAAAAGGTCGTCGGTACAAATCTGATACAGATCTTACTTTTAAATCATTTACATTTCTTTTAAACACGCTTTAAAGATCAACTTGAGCCTCTGCAGACACGTGGGACTGAATGTTAGCTTTTTGAATGTGATATGAGGAGTTCCAGGAGGAGAAAAAGCTGGAGGTGTTTTTTATTATTTCTATGAAAGAAAGAGACATTTTGATCACAGATTCAGAGAAGAGAATAATCAGTAGTTTAAAATACACAGGAAATGTATTTTAGAACATCAGGATAAATAAAGAATTCGCCTTCATCCATGTTATAGAATAAAGAGGACAAAGGTGGAGACAGAAGTTGAAAAGCTTTTCATTAAAGCTGCATCAGAAGCTGGATCCACGTTTGCTGCATTTGGGTTTTTAGAAGCTTTTCCTGTGATACGTCTCTTTTTCTACGTTTTCACCTGCGTCCATATGGATTCTACTGAAATCTGAACTTCTGGAAAACTCTCTTAGACTTAAACAACCAGTGGAGTCGCCCCCTGCTGGTCAGGTAAATTCTGCATTTATCAGCAGAACATTCCTTGTTTGGACAGAGAAAATGAATTGAAGCCTCATGTCCCTGGAACACTGATACACTCCATCACTCCATGTTCCTCCACCACCTGGTTAGTGTCCCAGATGTTTCCTGCTGTTCCTGGGGATCTCGAGGCGTTGCAAGGCCTGATGGGATATGTAGTCCCTCCTGCGGGCTCTGGTTCTCCCTCATGGTCTCCTCCTGGGGGGGGACGTGCTCCAGAGAACCTCTGCTGTGTTGAATGTCAGTGGAAACACAAGCCACTAAAAATCCAAACAGTTTTATTTTATATAAAATGTTGGTCCCAGAAAAACTTTGGATGAACTCAGATACTTCCATCGCACCATAGTTCCCCCCCCGCTTAAATTCCCCATAAAGCTCCGACCTCCCAAATCAATCGCATAAACACTGAGACAGAATGAACTCTTCCCTCGGCCGGAGCTCACGCTGCTCGGCTCTCCACAGTCCCACCCCAACCCCACCCGCAATAGGAGTAGACTTGACGTTGGCTAATTATTAATAATCATGAATTATGATTATTAAAATAATAAAAAACATTTATTAAATTAATTAAAAATGATAAGGCTATCACTTAAGAATAGTAAAATAATTAATTAGAAATGATAAGGTCATCCATTAAGAATAGTTTTATAATTAATGAAAACCATAACATTATCAATTAAGAATGATACAATCTGTAATTATTACTTATCGTAAACGGGCATCACACTGTTTCCAGGGACCAACAAGTCAATCTATAAATATCAGTCTCATTTGATAAATGTTAAATTAATAATCTCTATAGTTAATATTAATGATTATATAATAAACAATGAAGGGTTTTAAGTTCGAGCACAGGCTATCATAATCCATCTGCAATCACATACATATGCACCAATAATCACAGACTACAGATACTTTAATTACAAAAGTATTTATTAAAAAGGGGAAATAAAGTTAATGTTATTTAATGATTCATCATTTTAACAAACTCCAATATTTCAAAAATAACAGCAGCAGCAGCACTCATCACAATTCAGAACACACATGTGAAACCTGTGGTCTATGTATGCCTGTCTGTGTGTGTGTGTGTGTGTGTGTGTGTGTGTGTGTGTGTGTGTGTGTGTGTGTGTCTGTGAAAGAGGGAGAGAGAGAGGGGGAGTGGCAATGACGTATGACGCAGTCACGTGGTGACGTGGTCCGGTCACATCCAAGATGGCGGCCGATAATGATTCACGGAATTATTAGGGCCGAAAAACTCTCAAAATGGTGGTCGATTCACGTTATTCAAAATGGAGCCTATGTTGATGACACCATGCGGCCGAAGCCCACAGTGGAGGTCGCCACGTGAATTAACACAAAGGAATTTTCAGACAAAGAGATTTCTTATCTCTGCTTTCTTTTGGGGCCAAAATGGCGACGAGCTTATGCAGGCTCTCCAGGTATAGATTTATCTACGTAACGTGAACTATGTGAATGCAGATCGGAAAATGTGTATAGGTAGGTTTAGGAGAAGAGAGGGAGCGAGAGAGAGAGAGAGAGAGAGAGAGAGAGAGAGAGAGAGAGAGAGAGAGAGAGAGAGAGAGAGAGAGAGAGAGAGACATGAAACAACATGAAAGGAAATATCAGAGAAGCTCACCGGAGATAAGTTAACAGTGATTTTGCCGCTCAGCCCCATACGGATGTTGTGAGGAAGTTCCGCGCGAATGTACTTGAAGTCCAGTGAATAAAGTCGTGGCCTCTCTAGCTCTGTTTCGCTGAGTCGTCTGCTGCAGTGGGCGTCGTGCTGGGCCGAACCGGAGCGGATTTCCTCGTGCTCCTTGACGGGATGAAGCTTCGTCTTCTTCTTCTGTGGGGATGTGGAGATCGTGCTCCTCAGCGGAATGAACGTCGCTCTTCTGCAGGGAACGGCTGTTTGTAGCCGCTTGTAGATCGTTTGAAAACAGAAAAGTTTGTGTAAACTGGTTGAACAGGTTTCAGTTTGGCCTTGTTGGCCTCAAGTATTTACAACCCATCGTGTGACGGTCAGCACTCAGGACTCTCCCCCAACATCAGAGACCATGATGATGCCGTGAGCGCCTCTGTAGTAGCTGGAGGTGATGGTTCGAAACCGCTCCTGCCCGGCTGTGTCCCACTGGTGGACACACACACAGACACACACACACACACACACACACAGTGAGCCCACACTCTGAAAGGAGGTTTACCCGTGTTTGGCTTCAAGCTGTTTGATTTATCTCTCGTTAACGACCTCCTCCCTCCATCACTCTTACGATTTGCAGCTTCACCGTCTTCCCGTCCATGTCGATGGTTCTGATCTTGAAGTCGACTCCGATGGTGGAGATGTAGCTCTCGGTGTAGGTGTCATCCTGAGGCGCCGGACAAATATCACAACTACAGTTAGAGTGTTGGAATATTTCTTTATCGTCATTGCACAAGTTCCAGATCAGGTTCACAGCCTCTGAACTCACAGTGACAAAATATGATCAACTTTGAGAGAAGTAAATAATCTTCAAGCTATGACAATGTGTGTGTGTGTGTGTGTGTGTGTGCGTGTGTGTGTGTGTGTGTGTGTGTGTGTGTGTGTTGAGAGTCTTACCGCGAAGCGCAGCAGCAGACATGACTTTCCAACTCCAGAGTCACCAATCAGAAGAAGTTTGAACAGGTAGTCTCTGTAGTCACACACACACACACACACACACACACACACACACACACACACACACACACACACACACACACACACACACGTTCATAGATTAACATGCACCCTTAAACATCTGAGCCGTTCATAACTGTAATATTTGTAGATATATAAAGAATATAAAAAGGCTCTCCACAAAGCAAGAGCTGCCTATTATTCAAAACTAATAGAAGAGAATAGAAACAACCCCAGGTTTCTCTTCAGCTCTGTAGCCAGGCTGACAGAGAGTCACACCTCCACCCAACCCAGTATTCCTCCATCCCTGAATAGCAATATCTTTATGACCTTTTTTAATGATAAAATTCTTACTATTAGAAATAAAATCAACCATCTCCTGCCCTCAATTGGCACTAATACCCCCCCAACAACAGAGATCTCAGAAACGGCTGAGAATCCTTCCCATTACTTAGACAGCTTCTCTCTGATCCCCCGTGATCAGTTTGCCAAAATAATCTCAGGTTCTAAACCGACAACCTGTATCTTAGATCCTATTCCTACAAAATGACTTAAAGAAATTCTGCCCCTAATAGATAATTCGTTACTAAACACAATCAATCTGTCATTATCATCAGGTTATGTACCACAGTCTTTTAAAATAGCTGTAATCAAACCCCTACTCAAAAAACCCACCCTAGACCCAGAGGTTACGTGACGACCAGAAGAAGAAGAAGAAGAAGAACATGGAGCCCCCCCCCCCCCCCACACACTGCCCTGGTTGGGAGATTTTATGTGAACCTCCACCTGAGAGACAACAAGGTGGAGTCAGATTATCAGGAGCAGGAGACAAAGAGAAGACATGGTCACGTGTCCACAAGTTACCTTGTCCCACAGAGGAGGAGGACGGAGGCAGAGCGAGGACGGTGTCTCCTCCTCCTGCTCCTCCTCCTCCTCCTCCTCCTCCTCCTCCTCCTCCTCCTCCTGCTCCTCCTCCGTTGGTCTGCGAGCAGACGTTGGCGTGGCGTGCGGCGGCCTTCTGCTTGTCGTGGTTACTGTGCAGCTTGTACTTCATCAGGAGGATGAAGATGAAGACGAGGACCGAGGCCACGATGATCCCCCCGATGATGATGATCATGGTGCCACCGAGGAACTGGGAGGAAGATGAGAAACATGCAGACGGTTAAGTTCCTGTCAGTTGTGATTTAGCTTCACTAGCATCCGACTGCAGCTGGGAATCGAACCTGGTCTCGTATGGAGTGGCAGCGTCCGTACTCCGTCTCCGTGGAGAAGGACACGCAGCCCACCAGCTTGGTGCCCGTCAGCGCCGTGATGCCGTCGTCGTACACGGCCAGGACGCACAGCTCGTAGTCCCGCGAGGACGCCAGGTCGCTCAGCAGGAAGTACTTGTGGTTGGCTGGGATCATCCTGGACAAGAGGAAGAAGAAGGACATTTCATTGTGTGTCATCCGGTTGTGTAGATCAGTTTTTTAAAGGAATGAAACACACGTTGCTTCCTGAGTCTTATTCACACAACTAGCATCACTGTCCTGTGTCCTGTGTGTCTGTCTCAACCAGAGCAGGTCCAGTCCGTCCACCGGGACCTTGGACCAGTAACATCTAATCAGGTAATGTCTTCATCTGATCCACTGAATATTTGCAGCACATTAGAAGAACTTCCCTCTGGATATCCTGAGTGGAACAGAGAGGTGGACGATCAACGTGTGGACGTGGGACAGACAACCTGAACACAGGATACCTCCAGCTACTGGCACCGAGACTTATATACCCACTACTGCAACCACTGGAGTCGCCCTCTACTGGTTCTTTGAGAGAATACAGGTTTCAGTACACGCTGCACAACCATTTTAATAAACAGCCTGTGGAGCCGAGCTGTTTATCAGCAGCAGGATGTGGAAGTGAACCCAGAAGGATGAGAACACTTCTTCTTGTTCTCATCGTTGTCACTGGTGATTTTTCTCCTTTAGACACGAACCCACAGGAGTAAACGCTGCAGAATGAAGTCCAGTGTTAACGATGCAGTAAACACTGTGACAGAGCTGAACCTCAACGTCTCTCACTTCACTGATCTGTGTTCCAGCTGCTGCTGCACGGAACCCGACCGGAGGAACTGAATTCTCTCTCTAAATGAGGTTTCTACACACATAAAACTTAATATGCTTCACTATTCACATTGTTGCTGTGCTGCTGAATCGTTTTTTTGTCTGCTATCAGAAAGTTTTCAGTATTTGTCAGTGTGGGAATCAACCGAATCCTTTATAGTGTTTTCACTCGGCTCAGGATCTTCTGATGCAGACGTCTGAATATTAAAGATTCAGGTCTGAAGTCGGCAGCTTCGTCAAATCCTGATGGAATTTTAAAGAGCAAATAAAGTATTTTTTCCTTGCTGCTGCCTCATGGAACACAGAGCTCTGGTTCAGCTGCTTCATCTCAGCTGGACCGTGGCCTCGCTCATCGCACTCAGTTCATAATGTGAGGTGATATTAGATATTCATAATCTGCATCTTCACCCACTGCAGCTCCTGGACTGTAAACAAACCTCTGACACAAGACTCTGGAGCTTGATATCCTTCTCACTTGAATAACCTCCCTCTATATATCTGGTTTTATTTCTCTACCTCGAGTATTTTGATGTTTTATCTTTATTATGTCTGGATCCTTGCTGCATCTCAGAGGTGTGGCCCTGCTCCTGAACCTGTACGTTAATAATAACCTAGATTTTTATAGCTCAAGAACTAGAACTTGTATTGAGCCAAGGCTTTCACAGGTTGTAACGAGTTTTGCTTCGTTCGTGCTGAAGAGAAACAGAAGATCAGTGAAGATCCATCTCAGGATTCCAGGGAAAGAAGAACAGATTGAAGTTGAAGTACAAAATTGAAGTGGAGAGAGAACATGTTCCCACAGAGGGAAAGACAGACAGAGCAAAAGAGAAGTGGCAACGGAGAAGGATGTTGCACTTTACATTTTCAACATGAAAATCTAAGGATACGAGTTGGAGTGAGATTAAAGCAACGACAACGAGAGGACGAGGGTGGGAAACGGGAATGGAGATGTACGTGGAAATGGAAAAGAGACAGAGGAGAAGTGATGAGGAAGAGGTGAGAGGAGATGAAGGAGGAGAGAAGGGAGGGAATCAGATAAAAGAGTGGAAGAACAAGAACAACACTGGGGAGGAAAGAAGATAGAAATATGTGAGGTTTGTTCCAACAACATCTTTATTCCACATGATTAATGTCAGAGACTGAATCTGAGACACAGTGTTTGTACCTGAGCTTAACACAATATTCTCCCTGCGCATGTGTGTGTGTCTGTGTGTGTGTGGGTCGATGTGTGTCCCCTGTGTGTGTCTGTGTCTGTGTGTTTGTGAAGCAGTTATATATTATTCAGGTGTCAGGCGGTGCAGGGCAGTTCCTATTTATCACCACCGGAGCGGAGGTGACGAGACAAGAAATGGAATTATAAAGCCCAGCCTGACCCCTGTGGGCAGGGAGTGTGTGTGTGTGTGTGTGTGTGAGTGTGTGTGTGTGTGTGTGTGTGTGTGTGTGTGTGCAAGTTCTCTCCTTCCTGGTTGTTTCCTAACAAAAGTGATTTTTTCCTTAATCTCCAAAAATACCTTTTAACATAAAATTAAAACCTTACCCTCCAGATCTCAAATTGTTTTTCTTTAGCATTTAAGACTTAAACAAAATGTGTATTCAACAGTTACTGATTGTGTTTTCTTGAATGTGCTGACAACCAGTGACTTAATACGTCACATCATTCATCCTCCATATAAAAGTTTATGATATTATTATTTCTGTATTTATCTGACAGAGATTATGAGTCTTCGATTAAAAGCTCGATGTCATTTCTGAGGTTTCTACATAATGAGTGGAAGTTAATGTAAAGTCAAAGTCCTAACGAGCAGCTGCACAAACCAGTGTGTGTCCGTGTGTGTGTGTGTCTGTGTGTGTGTGTCTGTGTGTGTGTGTGTTAGAGAGGTAGTTGGTCTATTATGTGTTCTGGGCTGAAAGTGTTGCAGTGTTTTGGCTCAGACTGATGGTTGAAGGAACACCTAAGGCTCTCCCGTACACACACACACGCACACACACACACACACACACACACACACACACACACACACACACACACACACACACACACACACACACACACACACACACACACACACACACACACACACACACACTTGTTGCCTGTGGCCCAGTTGTTGCTGCATGTTTCCGCCTCAGGCCTTCATACATAACTTCCAGGACCTCGTCTGTGGCCAAACTTGTCTCTGCCTGATGACCAGTTACATGACGGCTGCTGATAGTGAAGCCACTGTGTCTCTATCGTCCCCTGGTGGCTGGCTGCACAATCTGCCATAAACCCCGCCTCCTCTTGTGTCCATGTTTCTTATCAGGTTTTAATTCGTTTTTTGATGATATATCCAACTTTATTTATGAAGGATATATTCAGTATATATATTAATATACAGTCACTGGCCATTTTTAAGGAATCAGACAATATATAAGTTTTTGCAGTTTCACAAACCAGCTTTTGTTCCTCATGTGAATCCAGTGTTAACAGAAGCTCTGACCCTGAACTCTAGTGTTTGAACTGAAGCCTTTTATTTTGCCTGTATCATATTTCACTGTGACCTTGCCTCGGGCACAGAACCCGTCAAAATCCTGCATATTAAAAACCAGGAATGACCTGAGATAATTGCAGTTTTAATACGTCAGTGTGAATAGTTGAGGTTTTGAATAATGCAGAGCTCATAATCGTATGAATTGAAAACCATGAAGGATTCAACGGAGGCTCAAGAGTCTGTTCCCTCTCCGGGTTTCAAACCAGGCACAACACTAAATCCAGCCCGTCGCCGGGGGTTACGACTCATATCGATCACTGCATGAAATATCTCAGAGCTTCCACTCATTTCATGTTCCATTATTAAATGACTCAGTCGTCAGCTGAGATGTTGATGTCTGTGGAAACAGAGCAGCAGCACACAACGTTTGATTTTCTCTATATGTTTATATAAGATAAAAGAGTTACGTGACCCAGAATTCAATCAGAATATTGTTATGTTTCAATACAGATCCATTTACGCCTCTTATTAGATCATAACTTCTCTGTCTGGTTGAAAGCACAAAGAGCAGGAGGAGGAGATGAGAGGAACTACTACTACAACTACTTGAAATCCTCATTTTCACTTTATGATACAGTCGGAAAAGTAGCCACTCCTCCTCCTGTAACTACTTCCTGTGAACTCTCCTCACGTTTTCCACCTGATGCGATCACAGGTGCATGATGGGAGAATGCCAGGAACAGCTTTTGAATGAAGGAGCTCCACCACCACAGCCTGCAGCGTCAGAGAGCCCAGTGTGTAACTGACAGGAGAGAATCTGAGCTACACAATTAGAAGTGAAGCTGAGGGAGAAACTCACAAATAATCCAATAAGCCAACGCCAGGAGAACGTGAGCCACGAGCACCTGAGTCTGAATCCAAACAGGATTTCAACCAACTTGATCCCTGGAGATCTTTTGAGGTGGAAACCAAACCAAACATGACGATTAATTCTGGAATAAATCAACATCAGAACCGTGGAATCAACACAACTGTGTTTCATTAGATTTTCCCCCCAATTAATTTAGAATCCTGCAGGCGACTGCGTTGAGATTCCACAGAACCATTCTAATAAATAACAAAGATTGTAATTCCCTCAGTGTTCTCCTGAGAGATGTGGTGTTCACAAGCCAGAGATTGTGTTTCCTGAACTCACAGTGACTTTGACCTTTGTAGAAATTGCATCTTTTCATTCATGAGTCCAACACAACGTTTGTGTTGTGGGACAAACCAACGGACTGAGGGACAGACGTCCTACAGACATGAGGCCTCCAGTCACTGGGGTGAAGACTGAAGACTGAAACAAGGACGGATCATTTCTGTCTGAGACAATTCAGGGAATCCATGTCTTGCTCAAGGGCTCAGCCGGCCTGCGGACTGGAGGAGCCAGGGATCAAACCACCGACCCTCTGGTGAGTGGACGACCCGCTCGACCTCCTGAGCCACAGCCGCTCTGAATTACTGAACCAATCAATAATGAATCAGGTTCAAGAGTCTGAAAACAACAACAGCCACAGTATGAGGAAGGTTTCCTGAGCTTGTGAACGTTTTACAGTTATAACACTGATTATTTAAGAACCTGAATATGAGCAGAAACAACCAAGAGTTTAAAGTTCAAGAGAATATGAATGTCTGCAGCAGAAATTTTAAAAATTGCTAAAAACTTTAATCCCGATGATGTTTTCCTTCACTTGACATCTGTTGCACTTGTGTCCCTGGGAGAC
>NC_083641.1:29270522-29278022 GCF_963576545.1 Limanda limanda | reverse complement strand
AACTGGCTCAGGCAAACAGCCTTGTTCTCCCATATAACATCTGTGCATTTCACTGGATCTTCACTCTGAGATCCTTGTGACTCTCTGTGTTGATCCTTTCTGCAGAAATATTAAATACACGTAGATAACTTTGTTGTTTCCAGCCTCTTGTTTCTCCAGATTTCAGTCACAAGCCTTAAGGACTTTTATCCTTTTCAACTAAACAGTGGAGCCTGTAAAAGCCTTGAATCACCCACTGATGAGTCAGTTCAGTGGTTTTGAACTAAAGTTGGTAAAGTTTAATATCACAAACCTCCTTGATGGTCCAGAAGTATTTCCCGGCCAGGTCCCTGGGGGACGCGCATGTCTCCAGGTCGTCCTCGCGGGTCAGCCGGCGCAGCCACACCAGCTCACAGTTACAGTGCAGAGGGTTTCCTCCGAAGCTCAGCACCAGCGCGGTGAGAGGAGAACCCTTCAGCTTGGCGTACACCGGGATCCGCAGGAACAGCGGGTCGGGAGGAATCTTCTTCAGCTTGTTGGACGTCATGTCCAGTCTGGGGACGGAGACGGACGAGTTAGAGGAGGGACAGAGGAGGGACAAGACCAGTCGGCTGAACTGTAATCATATAAATCTGAACGCTAGGCAGTGCGGGTAAATGGAAGATATCACATTCGCTTATTAAAAAGCCACAAGCTACACAAGTACATTAGATAAATGAGAATTTAAACATGTTCTGATCATTAAAGATGTGAGATTATGTTGTGATTTAGAAGAATTGTTTCTGAAACCAAACTAGTTTTCTCAGTCACTTGTTTCAGCCTCTGACAAACAAGGTCTCTCCCTCGGATTTAAAACTTAAAGTGCAACATTATTCTTCATTAAAAGGTAAAAGGAATATCAGCTGAACACAATGAATAATGACAAGAGTGTAAAGTAAGTTTTTTACTGATATTATTCTGTCAAATGCAAAAAGCAGCAGCTGGACGAATGATCACGATTCCCATTCTGACCAGTTTGTAAAAAGTTGGAACTAGTTTCCCCCAAAATGTCTCAATCACAGAATCCCCTTAATGCATAAAAACTTAAATTCCAACTCATCATTTCCAGGAATGAAATGATAATGTTCTCCCCACTTTCCTCTGGTGGTGATGCAGTAACTCCAGGTTTTCACCGACGTCAGCAGCAAACACAGAAAAGCTCATTTTCCCCCGGAGCCTCTCATTCAACAACGATGACTTAACAGGAAGTTAATAGCTGTGTGTAAATTGAAATGACAGTTGATGGGGTTGATGGTTTGTGCCTGTTCAGGAAGTTGAGCCACAGACGGCCAGGTTCTCACCACCAGGGCAGCGAGAGACCTTCTGCTCAGATTCTAAAACAGAAACTAGTGGAAAACGCTGCTGAACTCGTTGTTGTTTGAAATCTCCAGAGTTGTGTTTAAGTTTTATTATTCGTACAACCAGGATCTCTGTGTAGATCTCTACCAAGACACACTGGAGGTATCAACGGCGAAAAAAACAAATACACAATTGAACTGAACAACAGCTGTTAGCAAAGACAACAAGGTCCGAGATTATTTCTAATACGCAAGTAAAACTCGTCTGGACAAAGTCGGTGTGGACGCAGCCTCGGTGTCCCTGTGTCCCTGTGACCCTGTGTCTCTGTGTCTCTGTGTCCCTGTGTCTCTGGTGTCCCTGTGTCCCTGGTGTCCCTGTGTCCCTGGTGTCCCTGTGTCCCTGTGTCCCTGTATCCCTGTGTCTCTGTGTCCCTGTGTCTCTGGTGTCTCTGTGTCCCTGGTGTCCCTGTGTCCATGTGTCCCTGTGTCCCTGGTGTCCCTGTATCCCTGTGTCCCTGTATCCCTGTGTCTCTGTGTCCCTGTGTCTCTGGTGTCCCTGTGTCCCTGGTGTCCCTGGTGTCCCTGTGTCTCTGTGTCCCTGTTGTCCCTGGTGTCCCTGTGTCCCTGGTGTCCCTGTGTCTCTGTGTCCCTGTGTCTCTGTGTCTCTGTGTCTCTGTGTCCCTGGTGTCCCTGGTGTCCCTGTGTCCTGGTGTCCCTGTGTCCCTGTGTCCCTGTGTCCCTGGTGTCCCTGTGTCCCTGTGTCCCTGTGTCCCTGTGTCCCTGGTGTCCTCACCTGGCCAGCTGGTGCAGGTTGGAGAAGATCCCCTCGGGGACGCTCTGGATCAGGTTGTGGTCCAGACTCAACGTGTTGACGCTGACCAACATGGCCACGGTGTCCCAGGGGATGTCCACCAGGTTGTTGTAGCTCAGGTCCAGGTCCTCCAGCGTCTCCAGGAAGTCCTGTGAGGACACAAAGTCTGGATGTTGTAATCCATCTCATGATTCACACCACGGCTCAGCTCTCATTACACTGATCTGTGCTCGATTGCTTTCTGAACAAAGGGAATCTCATTTCCTTCTGACAAAAGAAACTTTAAGATCCGTGAAGACGAGTTGAGCAGAACATCGCTCGTAAAAGGACAAACTTTCACGACGTCCTCTGGGGGGGGGAATGTGGATCCACTGTTAACTGAGGGAACTAAGTTGTTAATAAAGTTGTGACTGGATGAACTGAGATGAGACGACAGAAAGAAAAGATCGAGATTCTGTTTTAAAACTCGAGGTTCTGTACAATCCTGAATATTGAGAAATTAATCTTTCTTCCAGTTCGAAGGTTCTCGCTCCACATTCAAAAAAAGTTGTCGCTTTTAATTAATTCGACCTAAAGAGTTTGAAATATAAGGCCCAGGTTCCTTTATCCTAGTTTCAAAAGTAAAAATACTAAGTAGAGTTAGTTTGCGCATCTTTTAAAAATATATTTACATTCAGATAGTTATACATGGGTTTTATATTAATATTTATATTGTAAAAACAACTCATATATGATCGAAGCATGTGTGTGAATGTGGTTCAGTCTGAACTTTGCTTCTAAAGAAGAGAAAGAGCAGCAACAGAAACAGTTTGAAGTTTCTCTTGTTCTTTGTTCATTGGATTTTATATTAGAATTTAATGCGGATAAATGGGGGCGGAGCCTGATTGGCTGAATTAGCCTGATTACCCTCAGGCCCTCATCAGTTGTACATTATTATTCAAATTGAAAACTAATCGTTGCGGTGCCACAAATGGAGTTTTGGTTTGTCGATGCGCAGCGTGAATTTTGTTTAATTAAGTTTTTGCAAAGACTGAAACTGAAAATGGACCAAAACCATTATTTCAAATCAGAAGTGGAAAGAAATGTCTTTAAAAAACTGGTTTTATGAGTTTGACTGCGTGTGGATGAATCTGCTGCTCACACACAGATCCACATTCATCAGCACGCCGTCTACAAACCAATCAGAGTCAAGTATAGGTAGACTCCGCCCACGTAGGTGATGACAACAGGACGTACGTATGTTGGACAGAATGTGAAACCAGAACTAACAGATCAGATGAAACTATGAACAAACACCTGAAGCTTCAGACTCTCAGAGAACGAGTAGTAGTAGTACGAGGAGTAAAAGTCATAATAAGTAATAAGTAATAAGTAATAAGTAATAAGTAATAAGTAATAAGTAATAAGTAATAAGTACTAAGTAATAAGTAATAAGTACTAAGTAATAAGTAAAAAGTAATAAGTACTAAGTAATAAGTACTAAGTAATGAGTAGTAGTATCAGTGGTACAGTAGCAGTGCCAGATGTTGGAGTTGTGTTGGTGTCCCGTACCTGAAAGGCTCCGTCTGTGATGCTGTGCAGCTGGTTGTTGGCCAGGATGAGGTGCCGCAGGTTCACCAGGCCCTGGAAGTGGGCGTCGTCCAGGGACGTGAGGCGGTTGGCGTCCAGCTGGAGGGCGTGGAGGTCCTGGAGGTCGGCGAAGGCGTAGGGCCGGATCTGACTGATGGTGTTTCTGCTCAGGGTCAGATGGATCTGCAGGAGATCAAAGGACGTCTTCAAACACAACTTCTCCACTCGGTGTCTGTGAGAGTCAAAACTTTATTCCTCTTTCTATTCTTCGTTAAGATTAATGAAGTTTCATGAGTTTATAGCAGCAATCATTTAGTGAGGCTTTGTCAGATATACCATGTTTCAGAGTGGCGCCCTGGGAGGTCAAAGGTCGCTCCCCTGGAGACGCTGACTCAGTGAGCTCCAGCGTGAAGTGACACTCGGGGCTGAGGTCAGCAGTCGGGTCACAACCACGACCTTCTACACCCAGCTTCATGAATAATGATTCTACAGCAGCTGAGCAAGAAATCTCACACAGAACTTATTAAAGTAGAACTTCGCTCCAGCGGTCAGAACCGTCTCAGTCTAGATCTGTTTCCATCATATGAGGTCACTGTGACCTTTGGCCTCTGGAATCTAATCAAATTTGAAGAAATGTTCTAACGACCGACTCGAGGCATCGTGTTGAAGACGCCACAACCTTGACCTTTGACCTTTTAACGCCCAAATCTATTCCATCTTTCAGTCCTAGTGAACATTTGTATCAATCAAGAGGAATCTCTGGAGGTTTTCTTCAGGTCACATGTTCACGAGGCAAAACATGACCTTGACCTTGACCTTCGACCACTAATGAATAATCAGTAATAATTCATATGAACAGACGGACAACCTGGAACAATAAAACCTCCGGCCACTAGGTGTCGCCGGCACAAAGACACAACAACTTCGTGTGGACTTTAAAGTGATCATTAGAGAACCCACAGCTGGGGTCAGGCTGCTGATTACTGCCTCTGTACATGTGATACTAAACGTGTGAATAGATTCTATCAACACCCAGCGACGGGTCAATCAACACCCACACAACCTGCTTCCTGTGGTTCTCCACCAAATGATTCAAAGCTCGTTTCCCACGCCGCCTCGTGTGTGAGCAAACATCGTCTCTGCTGCTGTAACTGCAGAAGAAGAAGCTTCAGGCGTCTCCAGCTGGGACGACTCTCTATTCAGGATTTAAATATCCCAGCGTCTCTCTGTGCCCAGGCAGCGAGGCCGGTCACCTCCGGTACGAGGTGTGGTGGAAGTAACTGGTGAATTCAGCACGATATCACCACGTTCTCCTCAGTCAACGTGTTGGAAGGAGCAGATGTTTCCTGAATTCAGTGTGAAATAAACATGGAAACTCTCCTCGCTGGTTTCACACGTCTCTCTTCAGATCCTGAACCGTTTCACTTTCATCTGTCGGCTTCATCCACAGGAGTCGATCTGAAGTGAGATCATTTCCTCTCTGTTGACCCTCGATCTGGGTCCTTAGAGTTCAAAGTGACGTCCTACATTTCCCACAATGCCACAGTCCAGTTTGATGAGTGTGTTTACCCGGTTCTTAAAAAGTTCAGCCCGTCCAGGAACCACCGAGCGGAACAGGCCGGACTGTGATTGGCTCGTGTGCTGGGATGGAAACACCAGAATCACCAGAATCACCAGAATCACCAGAATCACCAGAATCACCAGAATCACCAGAAGCAGAACCGAGTGTGACTGAGTTCACGGACATGACACCGACCACAGACTGTAAATCAAGATGGACGACATGACAGCTGCAGGAAGGGAAGCCAGAGCTTTTCAAATATTGTTTAAAATGTGTTGATATTTGACTTGAAGGCAACAAACCACCAGGAGGAGCGTTCTTCATTCCACTGTAGCTGGTTCAATATGAGCAGATCAAAGGCTTTTTATTCTCTCCCATGTGTTTGGCTCCGGCTCCATCGGCAGCTGAGTGGCGTGCAGGTCGAGGGACGACAGGAAGTGCTTCTGCATCAGGAGCATCTGTGAGCTTCACTGTGCATGGGTGGAGTTCTCCAGATGGGCGCTGCAGTGGGCGGAGCCGAGCTGTGACCACGGACTCGCTGGAATGTGGATCAACCTCAATGTCTCTTCATCATCTGAAGATTGTAAAAGTTTAGATATGTTGTTGGACTGTGGCTGGAGGTGACCTTTTGTCTCCTGCGTGAAACCAAACCAGATCCCAGAACCTCCTCCGCCCTGACCTCACTGTCCAACATCACCACGAAGGACACACAACACTGGGCACTGACGCTCAACACGTGTGTGACACCACACTAAAACACAATCACACAAGGCGGCTCAGAGAAGAAGCTGCTGAGCTGCTGCTGGCAGGTGGTTCCTCAGCCTGAGACCTGCTGGACCAGAAGGAGCAGCAGAGACATGAGCTCCACACGCTGTGAGGAGCAGCACAGAGACAAGACACAGATCAAAGCTCTTTCACTTTAAAATGAACCGTGTGTTTTAGCTCCGACTGATCAGTGCATCCACTGGTTGCAGACTGGGAACACTGGACCTTTGTTGGTCTGTGACTCAGCAGCATCACACTCAGTGGGAGGAGGAGGTTTCATCAGAGGCCAGATCCAGGATATCTCTCTCCCTCTCTCTCTTTAACATCGTGAGATTGAACGTTTTCATCATTTTTTCAAACTCAATTCCCTGAGATAAATTTATGGATTTCAATCTAATATATTTGATATCTATTTGATGCAGTTTGGAACAGCTTGATTGAATATAAGGCAGCTGTTGGTCAGGATCAAATCTCCCGTACGTATATCAGCTCCTCTTCACCAGATGCCTGTTTGCTTTAGAGTCGATTCTCGTTCCAGACGTTTTAACACGGAGCTTCTCGGCTGATCTTCTGAATCCGACCTCAGCAGCTCAGCTCTTCCTCTGTGAAGAGAAGTCGAGAGACGACAGCGCCTCCTTCTCCTGGAGGAGTTCGCCTGAGGAACTGGAAACTTCACCTCCTGATTGTTTTTAGCTGTGAATTATGTTTCATTTATCCTTTTGTTTTTGCCCTTATTGTGAAATGATGTCGTGTGTGAACATGAATGTGAAGGTGTTGAGGAAGCGAGCTCTGACCAGGCTGGTCATGTTGGCGAAGTCGCGGCGCCTCAGCGTGGTGATGAAGTTGTCCATCAGCCGCAGCTCGGCCGTCTGGCGGTCGATGTTGGGCGGGACGAAGAGGAGGCCGGTCTCGGCGCACAGCACGGTGTAGGACGGCAGCAGGTTCTGGCAGGTGCAGCGCTTCGGACACAGCATGGAGGAGGTGCAGGAGGCCAGGGAGGACAGGAGGAGGAGCAGGAGGAGGAGGAGAGGGGACACCACCGAGGAGAGGACGTCCATGGCTGCTCTCCAGCTGCAACAGATACAAGAGAAACTCAAGTTAGTCCTTTGGTGCAGCTTGTTAGAGGAGTTCCAGCCCCCCCCACTGAGATTCACATTGAAAACCTTTGTGCTTCATCTGAATCACTGCTCCTGGATTTGATTGACAGATTCAAACCCCCCACACACCCACAGCAGAGCAACTACTGCATATAAACAAACCTTATTCCTCAGATGCTTCCACAAACCTCCCAGATTCGTGGGAACAAATGCTTGAATAGAGAGGAGACGGATGAGGAGAGGAAAGTGGAGGAGAGATGTTGGGAGAGGGAGAGAGGGATGAAAGGGAGGAGGTAAAGAACTGAGAGCAGCCTGTTTATTCTGCTGAGTCATTTGAACCGAGGAAGTGAAAGTGAACAGAAGTTAAATCATCGATGAGCT
>NC_083641.1:29258022-29265522 GCF_963576545.1 Limanda limanda | reverse complement strand
GAGACAAGTGTTTCAGAGACAGTGGACGCTCAGAGGTGCTGCAGCAATTATTTCCCCCTGGTGCCACAGGTGAGCCGGAGGTCAGGAGGAGGAGGAGGAGGAGGAGGTGGAGGAGGAAGAGGAGGTGGAGGAGGAAGAGGAGGAGGAGGAGGAGGAGGAGGAGGAGGAACACTGATGAATGTCTGCAGGGCAGTTTGAGCTCAGTTCAATCAGGCTGCATCACACAACACACTGATTAAATCACTCCTCTAAATAGTCTTCTCTGAGGAAACACTGAAAATATCAAAAGTCTCATTTTGTTAAAGAAACTGAAAAACAGTTCCTGGATCCGCCCCCTGATCCCGATTGTTACCAGAAATTAAGAAGTTCTGTTCTGACCCGTAACAAACCATCTCTTTGCAAAGCTTCATACAGATCTTTGAAAAGCTGGCTAATAAACAGACAAACAGATATCAAACCTGAATATCATTAATATGCTGCACGACACAAACAAATGAATTTCACACCCAGATGCCACAAACATTGTGTTTCCAAATGATCCAACAAGCAATTACATTTCACACACGTGTGTATTTGTTGCTCACGGCTGCTCAACATGTTTGACTAATGTGAGCAGGCATGTGATGAATGATCCGCTCGCAGCAGCAATCAGGTTCATCTGCAAAGCCACGCCCCTTGCCTCCATGTTATTTACACCCCAGTGTAATTACACCTGTTAAATATATTATTAAGGCCAATTTATGCCTCTCCGTTGTTTCTATTACGGACAGATAAGACCGTCGTGAAACGTCCTCTCCGAATGCTTCGTACAGCTTTTCGTACACGTCTGATTTTTCTAACTATCCGTCTTCATGTTGGAGACCCGACGGACCGCTCTTGGCTGTGATTGGTCCGCGAACGACATCATTTCCGTATGACGTCATTTCCGTATTTCCGGACCTCAAACTTCCCGTTTACTTGTAGCAACAAACACGAACACAACTATGATTCTACGATTAATGTGACGTGTGTGTTAAGCCAGCGGAGTTGTCCGGCTGACGGTGGCTCGTTAGAGCACTGATGGCATGTGTGCACGGTCACATACGGTTATAACGAGCTTTCAAAACGGCGCTAGCAGGCTAGGCTAGCGGGCTAGCCACCATGCTAACTGCGGTGGTAACAGTGCAAGAACCCGCTGTCCCGACTTTAATTCCACTTCTATCATGACACTGTTTCTATAATACCGTCAGGTTAGAAGCAAACACTGGATAGTAGTAGTTAGTGTCGGGAGTCCCTGCTGACTGTGTGTGGAAGCTGGGGGGGGAGCTAGGTCCGTGTAGCTTCTAGCTACATGTAGCCTCAAGCAGATTCAAGCTGTGGAATCAGCAACACAGTTCGGAAACAAGACCGGGGAACCGCTGCGCTAAGAAACGATTACATCAGCATCTTGACCCGCTGGGTGTCACTTTATTTAGTTCTGTTAGTTGCCATGGTTCAGTGTGTGGGAGGAGCTAACATGTCAACAGAGACACGTGGACTTCTTCTTCCCAAATGGGGTAGGCTTCTCTGAGCTCGTCTTCCGTAGCGCCACCTATGGGTTTGGCGGTGAATTTTTTCCGACGTACGGACTGTGTCGGAGAAGTAAAAATCAAAAAGACTCTTTACCCCCCGCTGAGACCTCTCCAAGAAACGGACACGTAGTAGTATATAAGAGCCTTTAGAGTTTCTTCATTCTGTAGTGGAAAGCGAAGTCGGCTTGAGGTTGGCAGTGAAGTCGCTCTCTGACGGGGATCAGGTGGTTTGAAATGAGCCTGAAGGCTTGAGAGAGTTTCATTAAAGAGACAAGCGGCTCAGATTCACTGGAGCACTCACAGATCAGTCCACTGGTTCCAGTCTGTTTGGAAACTGTTCACTACTCAGCTTCATATCTACTAACAGATACTTCCACATGACAGAAGATTACATATTTGATATCTGCAGGAATCTGTTGTTTTCTTCTGCTGATAAAAATAACATATCTTAATTTGTGGTTCCTGTTTAGCAGAGACAGTGTTTATTTACCTGGAAGTTTAAAAGTTTACATAAACATGTTTCTCAAGAATGAGAAATCTGAAATCACAAGATAATAATACTATTAAAAACATGTTTTGTGTTAATTATGGCTGTTTTTATTCCTTGTAGTATTTCACTTTACATTTTTATGCACTATGACATTATCTCACTTCACTGCACTGGAACATATCATGAGAGTAGATTGTTGAACAGGCTCTTATCAAGTATGAAGACATGTTGTGACCTCCTGATAAAACTGTAAACAGCTGGATTACAGATTATTAAAGATGTGCATCAGTGCAATGTAAAGAGTGAATGTGCTGCAACATGAACACAACCACACTGTCCTTTGTTTCATCCGCATTCTTTTTCAGATTATCATAATTCATGTATATTCTGCTCGACTCCTCCGATGCCACTGATTTGAAATTAGTTTGACATTTGTTTTCACAACTGCTGATAATTATCTGCGCTCGTCTTTGAGCTTTTATCAGCTGCGGCTCGTTAGCATCGTTTCCTCTTTGTGAGCGTGAACTCTCAGAGAGTCGAGTTCGGGACGAAGAGAGAAGGAGCTGAAACTTCTCCAGGACGTCTGTGTCAGAAATCATATTTATTCATGAGCTGAGCACATATTTGATGCTTTTTTGTGTCGGTGATTTTAATATTCAACCTGTGCAGAGATTTTAAATCTGAATCCAAGTCGACAGTCTGAACTAATGATTTAATAAACACTTTGGATTTAGGAATATTTGCTTCCACTATTTTGAGGTTTCCTTTTTTTCACTGTTTGTGAAAGGAGGCGGTCGGGGGGGGGAAACACACACACACACACACACACACACACACACACGCACACACGCACACACACACACACGCACACACACACACACACACACACACACACACACACACACACACACAGCTCAGGAGAAAACATGGTGGTTTGGGTTAAATGTGAATAAACAGATTGTGTCTGAAGTCAAGGTCGAGTGTTTTTGTGTTAAAGAAACTTTGTGACTTTTAATAATGAATGATTATTGTGTATTTTTTCACTTGAGGTCTGTTCAGGTGAATTCATGACGACAATAACGACACTATTTTGTCCCTGAGGCTGTTTCCACCTCACTGATCCGTCGCTGCTCCTCAGCTCCTCCAGCTTCACTTCCTTCATTTCATCTCTGCCCATTGTTCTCTCACTGACGAGCTGCTCTCACCTGAACATCTTCTCTTCACAGGAGACTGTGTGTGTGTGTGTGTGTGTGTGTGTGTGTGTGTGTGTGTGTGTGTGTGTGTGTGTGTGTGTGTGTGTGTGTGTGTGTGTGTGTGTGTGTGTGTGTGTGTCTGTGTGTGTGTGTGTGTGTGTGTGTGTGTGTGTGTGTGTGTGTTCGCCCTGGAAAATGTGTGATCTTTGTTTTGTCTTTTTAAATTTGGAGCGTGTAAATGTATTCATGCATGCCCGTGTTTTTATGGAGCCAGCTTGTTTTGCTAAAATGCCAGGGGTTGTGTGTCTGCACTGCCCGTAGTGTGTGTGTGTGTGTTTGTGTGTGTGTGTGTGTGTGTTTTGTTGGGGGCTAGAGTGCTGTGCTTTGCCCAGTGGTGAGCTGTGGCACTAATCCCTTCAGGTAAACTGTAAGGCCTGGTGGACACACACACAGACACACACACAGACAAACAAAAACACACACACAAACACCGAACAAACACAGACAAACAAAAACACACACAGACACACACACACACACACAAACACACACTAAACCCCAGATCACCTCTATTACTTCAGTCGACTCGTTACCTCGTTAAGACTCCACCTCGTTATCTGTCACACCTGTAACGACCTCACAGAGCAAAGTGCATTGTGGGTCGAGCTCCAGCTCATTGACCGTCATGAAGCAAGTAAAGCAGACACACAGAGGTCAGAGGTCACGGTCAGCACTTCACAGTTTAAAGATCTGAGGGAACTCCAGTCCACTTTAGTTCTGAGTTTAACTTCAGTTTAAAACTTTTCCACAGAAACAATAAACCTCGTCCTCTCGTTCTCTTGAATTCAGTTGGATTAGTTCTCGGTTTTATCTCCGTCCTAAAACTTTATTATCAGCAATTAATTCAACAAGTGCACGATGAGTGGAGGAGCATTTAAATTGGAATAAAAAGTTTGTGGTAGAAGTTATTGAAAGTTTAACAAAACAGAAAGTGAGTGTGTTGATGTAACCCATATTAATATCTCCCATATTATAAAAGTGATAATATAGATATACTTGAAATATATAAATATGCATTGCAATGTATACTAAATAAATAAATAGTCCACATTAAATATCAATCATTAAATAGTTACAATATAGATAAATGTGATATAAATAAATATAAAAATGTATTGTAAATGTATAGATAGATAAATAGTCCATTAAATTAATAAATAAGTAAAACTGGTTAAAGTCAGTTAAAACCCATGTTAAAGATCATTTAATGGAGAAATATTAAAAGTCTTCTGACTGAAAACGCTTTCCCTTTAAGACAGGTGAGAGTGCTTTCCCCTTTAAGAGATTTTCCCTCTGCGGAGGTGAGTTCTAATTGAATCTGTCTGGAAGGTCAATTATTCTCCTGGTTTTGCACTTTCAGCTTCAACAGGTCTGTTCGTCTGAATTAATTCAACTTTCCTCATTCACCAAATTATAATAAATTATTCTTATGCAAATGCATGATAATTGCAGCTAATGTTCCATTTAATGTTTCACTATTAAATAACGTCCGATGAAACTGGGTGAGGACGAGCTCGGCTCTTTGTCTTTTCCCTGCAGAACGTTGACTGACGAATTTTAGGAGAATAAATGTTCAGTTGTTGTTTTGATGTTTCTCATTACAAAATAATTTCAGCCTTTAAATCAGAAATGGTGAAAACAAAAAAGTCTTAAGATGCAAATTTTTCAAAATCTCTTTGTTTTGTATCTTGTCTTAAACATGACATTAATTTATTATTTAAGCAGTTATTATATATAATATAATATCCTTAGAATTCACCTGTCAGATGCTTTTAATGTGAAGCTGCATCAGTTGAAAAGGTTTGGTTTGTTTGTTGGAAACTAAATGCAGCAGCTCCGGAGTAAATCAACCTAAATGCAGGACAAGCTGGTGAGTGACCTTGTGACCTTGTGACCTTGGATCAGTGGTGAAGTGAAGACTGTTGCCACGGCAGCTCAGTGAGAGAGAGAGAGAGAGAGAGAGAGAGAGAGAGAGAGAGAGAGAGAGAGAGAGAGAGAGAGAGAGAGAGAAGTGAATATTAATGATGGAGAGAGAAATGTGTATTTTCTCCTGCAGCCGAGCTGAACTCCCTCGTGACTGTCGTGATTACAGACTCACTACACCTGCGTGAGGTGTGTGTGCGTGTGTGTGTGTGTGTGTGTGTGTGTGTGTGTGTGCGTGCAGTCGACTGCCATCACATCAGGTGTGATTGAGTTTTACAGAGTGGTGTCCTCACAGGAAGCAGAGGATGAGAATCACCTGGAACAGAAACACTTTCACACACATGCACACGTCCTACACAATCTCTTGTTGTGTATTCAACGTCATCGCAGCACAGCTCGTTAGAGCTTTAATTGCTACGTGCAGCCGGGAGAGAGAGTGTTCATGTGACTGTAAGTGGAGACACAATGTGTGTGTGTCTGTGTGTGTGTGTGTGTGTGTTGCTGCTCTACAGGCTCCGCCCCTCGCCTGGATGTTCCCACATAAACACATTTCTACCATGAAAACAGCAATTAGATGAAATAGAATAAAATCCCAATGCCTCCATCTTTGAAAATAATGAGCAGTATTTAAAATAAGTATCTGCATGTGTGGGGGGGTGAATCCGCTCTGATAATGACCCGTGAGCTTTGAAGCAGAGAACAGGATGTGCCGTCCTCACTGTGTCAGACCTCAGTCCCAGTCACAGGCTGGACATGATGTCCTTCACACTGGGAATCAACTCAACTGAAAACATGAACTTCTCTTTGTGTCTGTGACAAGTTCATTAAGAAGATCAGATCATCGAGTTGTTTCCTAATTCAGGGACCGAATCCCTCCGAGGCAGCGTTTGATGACACCATGATGTTAGGTGAATCCTGTGGACTGCCCCCTGGTGGCTGGCTGCAGTGGAGGTCCAGAGCCCTGTCCTCCTCCATGTTAGCAGTCGGGACACGAACCAAACAACAGAATCAAAGTAAACGTCAAAGATGGTTTCTGTCATTTCAGGCCGTTCTGATCTCACTGATGTTTGTTTCTGATCAGTTTGGTTTTAATTCGTTATTTGATGATATAAAGACTTTGATTTACAGCTGAGGCTGGCTCCTGATTGGTCGAGCTGCATGTATCTGTGGGATCTCGACACCACGGCTTCACTTCGGCTCAGACTCTGACTCCAACGGCGTCAGAAGCTCAAGATGTCGACGTTCGAACAGGAATTACATTTCCTTTGTCTCCATCTTTACTTTCAGTCTATTTGACAAGGAGGGAATCAATAAGCGTGTGATGGAGAAAGTAAACAGATATTAATATCTCCACACAGACTGTAGATCACGTATCAAAGTACAGGACGTAGGCTGCTCCTCTTATTGGACACACTGGGACTTTCAGACCCAACAAACGTACAAATGCTTGCGTGAGGCTCTTTATCACAGACCCACTCACACACTGGGGCTTTTAATAAAGTAATGGACGAGGCTCATGAAAGCTACGAGCACACTGGGTCACTTTATTAAACAGGAGCTGCTGCCGTCTGCAGCGTCAACACATTGAGACTCTTCATCAAAGCTGTGGACGCACAGTCGTCCAGGTGTGGACACGCGTGAGGACAAAGACACAAACCAGCAGGCTGCAGCGGAGAGGTTCACAGACCTCTGAGGCTTTTAAACCTCCTCATGTTTTCATTGTTTCAAAGCAATGACTTCTTTGATACGGAGGAGAAGGTTCGCAGAAGGAAACGAAACAGGAGACGACTAAGATTCCTCCTTTAAACCGACTGAAGTCAAATAAAAGCAGAAACAGCCGGAGAGACTTTCCCCTCTGACGTGTTTTCAAAGATTCACCAGAGACAGAGAGCAACACGTCATCCGCGTAAGAATTAACAGCATTTCTGCCACCTAGAGGCGAGGAGAGGAACTGCTTCAGCGAGCTGCAACACCTATAAACTAAAATAATATCTTCCATAAGAACACCACTAACCTCCAGGGAATAAAAGAGCAAGCGGGACTGGATCCCACCAGCGTTGGACTCGACCTGGTTCAGACTGAACTGATCTCACAGAAGAGAGAGAGAGAGAGAGAGAGAGAGAGAGAGAGAGAGAGAGAGAGAGAGAGAGAGAGAGAGAGAGAGAGAGAGAGAGAGAGCTGCAGCAGCGTTCAGAGTTTCTGTTGTGACGACTCCAGTGGGAAGATAATGAGATGTTTTCCATTTGCCTGGCGACGAGCAGTTAATGAGGAGGTGGACGGAGGA
>NC_083641.1:29148022-29250522 GCF_963576545.1 Limanda limanda | reverse complement strand
AAGTCACCTGCATCGCCCCCTAGTGGCTGGCTGCAGTGCAACATGCAGCCACATGGACCCAACTAAAGTCAAAGTTGTACATCAGTGGTGTGTTATGTGTATTAATCTCCTGCCTCATTGGTTTCTGTGTGAATCAAATATCTGAATCTAATCCTCCAGGAGCGAAGGAGCCCAGTGAGCTCTCTGTGGTGTGATGGGAACACTGGTGATTACACCGGGTCAAAGTGAATCCAGGTCCCAGTGAGCTCTCTGTGGTGTGATGGGAACTCTGGTAATTACAGCGGGTCAAAGTGGATCCAGGTCCCAGTGAGCTCTCTGTGGTGTGATGGGAACACTGGTAATTACACCGGGTCAAAGTGGATCCAGGTCCCAGTGAGCTCTCTGTGGTGTGATGGGAACACTGGTGATTACACCGGGTCAAAGTGAATCCAGGTCCCAGTGAGCTCTCTGTGGTGTGATGGGAACACTGGTGATTACACCGGGTCAAAGTGGATCCAGGTCCCAGTGAGCTCTCTGTGGTGTGATGGGAACACTGGTAATTACACCGGGTCAAAGTGAATCCAGGTCCCAGTGAGCTCTCTGTGGTGTGATGGGAACACTGGTAATTACACCGGGTCAAAGTGAATCCAGGTCCCAGTGAGCTCTCTGTGGTGTGATGGGAACACTGGTGATTACACCGGGTCAAAGTGGATCCAGGTCCCAGTGAGCTCTCTGTGGTGTGATGGGAACACTGGTGATTACACCGGGTCAAAGTGGATCCAGGTCCCAGTGAGCTCTCTGTGGTGTGATGGGAACACTGGTGATTACACCGGGTCAAAGTGGATCCAGGTCCCAGTGAGCTGCGGCGTCTAATCACAATGTACAAGCAGCAATTTGGGGAATCATTTTAATGTTGGCTGTTGTTTCCTCTGTTGAATAATCAGCTGAGTTGTGGTGGAACTGGGAGTTTGTTTGTGCTGCTTCTCTGCTGGACTGGGTTCCAGTGACTGGTCCCTGACCTCAGCCATGAAGACACTGGGGGAAACGTTACTGCAGTAAATGGAAATGACGTCCAGGAGCACTGAGGCCTCCTCTGCTCAGAAAACTCACCAGCTTGTGTGTGTGTGTCTGTGTGTGTGTGTGTGTGTTGGCACATCATTAAGTAATAATACATTCTGTGTGGGACGTTGCAATTAGCATCACAAGAGAACATGAGAAGGAGCTGATGCTTCTCTCCAGTAAACCTCCAGGACAGAGACGCAGGAAGTGAAACGCACGACGTGATGAATGATGAGCGACAGAAACGCTGCGAGCATCAAACCCACGTCAGCTCCACCTCTCCCTCATATCATCATCATCGTCCTCGTAAATAAAGAAATAAACAGGGGAAGAGTTGGATGGGGAGGGAGATGGATAAGATGATGGATTATGACTGACGGGGCTGGTGGGATGCAGCAATCAGAGATCCTGTCCACAGCGCCGCCGCTTCGTGTTGCATCTGAAGTAAATAAGACGACGACTCAGGGAAACAGATGGGAGATGGATCTGCAGACGAGGAGGAGGAGGGAGGGAGGGAGGGAGGGAGGGAGGGAGGGAGGGAGGGAGGGAGGGAGGGAGGGAGGGAGGGAGGGAGGAAGGAAGGAGCATCATCAAGCCGAGATACATTTAAATAATAAATTAAATAAACAGAATTTGCTATTAGATTGAGTTTAAAAGCAGCACTGTGCAGCTTTGACTGAGCAACAGCGCCCTCTGCAGCCACATGTAGTAATTCATTCTAATGGGCTCTGCCTCTGTAAACAAAGATGGACGACATGACATCTTCAAGAAGCGAAGCCAAAGTGCTTGATCGCCACCTGGTGTCTGGCTGCAGTATAAGTCATACATACCACCGCCTCTATGTAAGTGGTTGGGACATGGACCAATCTAAACAAATCAAAGTACACGTCAAGTATATTAAGATGATTTCTGTCATTTCAGGTCATTCCTATGACAATGAAAACGGACAGAAACAATAGGATTGAAAGCTGCGACTGACGGTGTTTTGCCCTTCAGTCACTTGTTGACGACTCAGAAAATGCTGAATTCTGATTTTAGAAAATGGAGAGAAAATGTGAATGAACCACAAACGAGTCCCATTTCAGGATCTGTTTCTCGTATTCATTGGATGTAAAATACTCCAGCTGCTAACGTTTGCATGGAAGCCTGAAGGACACGAGAGACGGAGGCGTTGGTGAGATGAAGGTCAGCGGCCTGAGAAGCATCAGCTTCATCACGGATGCCAGAACGTTTCCTCACTGATGTAACGAGTGAAGACAACAAGTTGTATTATCTCAATGACCAGACTGTAAAATGACTCATCAGCTTTTCATTATCGTTTGGTCTAGTTACCCAATATTTTGTCTACCTACATATCACACGACCTACCTACCAAACCGACCCCCCCACCCCACCCACCACCTAAAACCCAAGAAAAGAACATAATGAATGTCTGGTGGTCTCTTCAGCCGTCTGTGCATTTAACACACACACACAAAAACATACACACATACACACACACACACACACACGCGCACTTCAATTTCACCGACTTCCAACCACAAGAAAAGGGAAGTTCCCAAAGGACTACCCAGAGTGCAACAGTACAATCCCAGCACTCCCCAGACAGCGTTGAGCTCTGATAGGCCCCTGAGGATTACATGCTGCACAGGGTTGAGCCAATAGGAGCTGGCCATTAGGGCCCAGCTGGAGGAAACACACGTATGATGAAGAGCAGAGGAAACTGAACAGATACTTTGCATGTGTGTGTTCAGCTGATGAGGTATCACACTTCCTCCCTGGAAACAAAAGCCCAAAATAAACACGGCTGAGTGAGAAAGCTCGGGGAAGTGAACTGGGGGCCACTGGTGCAGCTCTACTGGTTTCTGCCTGGAGCGACCACCACTGGTGTTGGGAGGAGGAGGAGGAGGAGGAGGAGGAGGAGGAGGAGGAGGAGGAGGAAGAGGAGTAGGAGGAGGAGGAAGAGGAGTAGGAGGAGGAGGAGGAGGAGCATACAGGTTTGGGAGAGCAGGCTTTGCTCCTGTGATGAGTGGTTGCCATCTTTCAGTCTTTATTTCCCCATTAGATCTGAGGAAGTCAAACTGGCCTTTTCTCAACACTGCACTAATCCTCACTTTCTCTCTCTCTCCCTGATGCTCCTCTTTAGGCTCTACAAGGAGGAGGAGGAGGAGGAGGAGGAGGAGGAGGAGGAGGAAGAGGAAGAGGAGCTAGTTAAACATTCCTCTCACAGGAAGGTCTCAACACCGATGTAGGGAATATTAACCCTAATTTCCATTACTCTACTCATAACAGCACCAGATACGATGATATCTGAGCCGAAGCTCTCAAAGTAAATCACACACGTCAGTGGATTCTCGGCTTAAGGCCAAATTTAAAACCAAACTCTAATATCAACCTTTCTCCCTGTTTCCGATGGGACGTGTGAGGCAGGAGCTGCTCGTGAGAAGGATGAAGAGCGACGCAGGTTTTTCCTCCGAGTGGTGAAGGAACCTGCTGGTCCTGAGTCGCTCATTTCAAACCATTGGCTCAGCCCCAGTCAGTCCCAGAGCTCTAACAGACAGAGACATCCGTTTATAGACATTGAAGCATCGGTCCTGACGTGTGCAAACATCTGAAGCTGCTGCCGGTGGTTGCAGATGGTTGCAGCACCAACTCAGAGAGAACAGAGAATAAACTCCTGATCATTTAAAAGAGAGAGCATGTTGAGATACTTACAGCTGATGAACAATCATCAAATCTCTCTAAACCTGAAGCATGAAGATGAAACCTCAGTGCTTTTGTTGGAGCTGCTGCCGACCTGCTTTAGTAGAAACCAGCCTGTGATTGAGGGTGGTGAAGGAGTTTGACACCTTTCCTCCTCTCCCCTGTTCTGTCGTTAAACATCTAACACTCACAATCACAGTGAAACAGGGAAGTTTCCATGTTCCATGTTTATATATCTGCAGACACAAACCCTGTGGGAACTTGGCTCCTGACTTCCCCTCTGTGATGAGCTCTGTCCCGGTTGCACTCCGACCAACGCAGGTGGGAAAACCAGCAGCTCCGGGGTTTTCAGAGGCTCCGTGCAGCAAGTTTACCGTCATGTCGACTGATCCAGGTTTGTCGGACGGTTGTTAATCTTTGCAATATAACCTCAGCCAGTCGTTCATGTGACAGACGAGCCAGTCAGAGCAGTGTGAGATCCAGACCGCCGCTCAGCGCTGCACGATACCTCAACGTCTGCCTCCGTGCCAAAGCCCAGGAAGCTCATAACTCTCACACACACACACACACACACACACACACACACACACACAACCCGACACGCAAATAATGAACACACTTAAAGTAACTCTGACACACACTTTACCACAGTGTGTTTTGATATGAACTCCTGCATATCAGGAGCCTGCAGGAGTCGTGTGGTCGTTTTCGTCACATTAACGTTCTCAGGCTTTTATTTTCCAGCCTCCGTGTTCAGCAGAGTAGAAAACATCCAGAGCAAATGTATTTGTATTTTGGCCTCAGGCGTGAAGAGAGGAACCTGCTCCTGAAAGTACGACACTGTCGTGACCGCGCTGACCTGAAGGGAACTTCTTCATGGAATCCAATCTGCCTTTTGTGTCGGGGATCTTGCTCCTGTGGTTGTTTCATGTTAAACCGTCACATCTTCGCTGGTGTTTCATTTTTCTTCTTTATATTAAATAAATCAAATAAACTCATTTCTAGCCTGTTTTCCACTGGTCAGATAAAAGCATAAATGAAAAGTGAGAAATCCGACGCTCCGCTGCTTTGAGTCCGCCGCCCTCTGCAGTGTTATCAGGAAACTGTCGGAGCCGCCGTCCGCGGCTTGAATCAAACTAATTAACCCATCCGACAATATTTTCTGTGATCACCGTGGAAATCCAATCCCACCGTGGCAAATTATGTCGGTCATTGTGCGTCCACTAAAGCATCAAGCCACCACGGGCTCATATCCGCCGAGTTATATTACAAAATGTTCAAGCTCAGTCAAATAGAGTCAGACAATAGTAAGAATTCATCAGGATCATGTCTGAAAGCAGCTTTTGTAACGATCAGGCACTTTATTCTTTGCATTATAAATTGTAAAAGTGTGTTCAGTTTATTCTAGTAGATCTCTGTTGTTTATGTTCAAAGTGTTTTCATGTTTTCACACTGTTTCTGTTTCCTGTTTTATTTTGTAGTCTCTGTTCCTTGTGTGTTGTTTCTGTCTTCACTTCCTGCCTCTGTCCTTCCCTTTGTCCTTGTCGGATTGTTCTTGTTCCTCTTGTCGTTCTGGTCGGTGATGTTCCATGGTGCTGTCCTGATCTCCTGACCCTCTTGTAAGCTTCCTTGTGCTTTTGTTTGTCATCTTTAGTGTTCACGTTTGTTTTATTAGTTTAAGAGCTTGTAAAATTAAAATTACCTTTTATTTTAAAACTCGGGGTCCTACTCCTCCCCCCAAATCCTTACAGCTTTAGTCTGCACAGGAAACTGAGACGTTCCAAACAATCATGCAGTCGCCCACGTTCTCCTCCTGATTGGTTCTTATCGGTCACATGACTCGACTACTATGACTATGTTGTCAGGACATCAACACCAGCATCCGCACTTGAGTCTTCGTCTGAGACTTCTACGTGTATTTGAATCTTGAATCCAGACACAGTTTGTCACAAACCAATTTCATATTTTGAGTTAATTCATTTAGCTAATATTTAATCTCTTGACGATGGGAACATTTATTTAATTTACAGTTTACACTTCAGGCTGAAGTGGTCATTTAGTTGATGAAAAGAATCTGAAGAGATCTTGATTTGATTGGTCGTCCTAGCATCACACACACACGCACACGCACACGCACACGCACACACACAGTTTACTATAGAAAACACACTGTTAGTTTTGTAAAGTTGAATATAAATGATGTGTTTATTTCCAATTAAATGATTAAGAAATGTAGAGGAAATGAATTTTGGCAACAAACACAGACCTAACCACCTAGTGACGCACAAACACACACAAACACGAACAAATATAAATAAATCTGGTTTTAACACATTTCAAAATATAAAGCACACAGACACCTGACTCAGAGTGAGAAACCACCTCACGTCTCTTCAGCTTCTTCATTAAATCCTGAAACAAAAGTTCTTTCCTATTAACGAAGTGAACAACGAGGACGAAAACGAGAATCAGAAGCCAAATTAATCTCCTACTGTTTTCTGCTTTGGCAGCGAATCAGCCGTCGTTAAGAAAAAGCTCTGAACTAATTAGACAGAGAAGTGATGCTGGATACAGATGCTACTGCAGCACAAGATATTACAAGGGAAATAAAAAGGAAAGGTTTACTGAGGTTATCAGGTGAGGAGTAGAGTCATTTTCTCATAGACTTCTATGAAACTCCCAGTGGAGTCGCCCCCTGCTGGTCAGTACACAGAAGACAGGTTTCAGGCTTTTTTGAATTTATAGCCTGCTGGCTTGAGTCGGCACCGGGATCCGTTTCCAGGGAGTTTTATCATCAACCCTGATTGGATTTCACTTTCGAGCTGCAGTGACACAGATTTGGTCTTTGCATCGATTAGTCTGGTGTGAAAGAACGTCCCTGCCCGAACACCAGAGTGAGGCCGGCCGCTCTTTAATGTCTGAGAGAATAATCTGATCCACTGTGTAAAAGACTCCAAACACGAGGAGAACACAGATCTCAGAGCTGCAGCAGCTCAGCTTGTGCCGATGTGAGGATGGAACAGATTGATGTGTTCAGGTTTACTGCTCCTTCTCTGGAGGTCTCATCCATTCCAGGACAAAACTCCAGCTCCAGGAGAGACATCCACAAACCGCAGCCCACTGGGCCTCGTGCACAGCTGCACTCTAACAGCCGGCTGTCACTGCCGTAACTCAGAGGAGTGCGGTTTCTGGGCGGAGAAGGGAAAGGTGTCAGGTGAGAGTGTGATACCCCCCCCCCCCCCCCCCACCCCACAGGAGAGGGAGGAGAGCTAGAGACATTTAGAACACAGGATTTGTCTCTGCATCATCAAAACAGGGATGTGTGTAATTGCTGAAGAGGCACTCACACAAATGACAAACTGCATTTGTTAATGCACAGACAGCAGAAAATACACAGCGGGTAGAGTGAAGGAGATGACGTTAAATAATCACATCGCAAGTTAGAAAAGAGCCAAAGCTGTAACGTAAACTGTGAACACGTTTACGAGCCAGAAAATGTCCGGTTGTATTTCATGGAAACATTTGTAGAATGATTTCAACTTTAGTACAACTCTGAGGAATAAGTACGTTTAGAACTAGGGCTACGTTGTAGCACTGACGGGCCCGAGCACCCGTACGTTGAAGCCTGTTGCGGTCGGTGGAGAGAGCGATCGATGACCAAGCGCACGTCTCCGCCGCGTTGCCTTCGCGTTGCGCACTGCGGCAAGGATAAACATTTCACTTCCTGCGTCCGTCACGCGATGTCGATCCTTGCCTGCTGATTGGTCATTACGGTCCATGCTGTCAAATAGCACATCACACTGTCATTTTATGTAAATCAAATGATAGTTGTAAAGCAAAGCTTACTTCCTGTTGCCAGTAGAGTGCGCCATCACTATTATTACGCACAGACATATAGATCTGTTCAAGTAGGCGCTCTGATGTAGCGTGAGCAATTTTGTGTAAATTGGACAATGTTACCACAACTTAATTTCCACACTGATCAGTAATTGGCGCTATGACCCTGAACTAATATAAATAAATGGATGTGGTCAGATCAGGATTGTGATCATAGGTCAGTAGTTCGGAGCCGGTTGGATAATACAGAGTGGATTAACAAAGTACTTCCTGTTTCATGGCGCTATGACACTGAGGAATAATGACACATAAAGCTGTTCAGGCTTGGTTTCTGATCATAAGACAGAAGCTTGGTGGTGATAGGACAATGCACACTGGAGTTATGACAACATCGTCTCCTTCTCCAAAGCTGTATATTGTAAAGCAGCCAGGAGCAGCTCATCAAAGTATAAAACATGTCACTTCCTGTAGCCAGCAGGTGGCGCTGTGATTTTAAGTAATGTTTTCTGTGTAAATGTCTTCAGGCCGGGACTCTTGTCCTACATGTCTAGTCTGGACTCAATTGGACAAAATATGTCCGGAATACAGAACCTCATGTTTGGATGGCGTGTAATCAAACTTTGATGGCACGCCATGGTCACACTGGTGATGAAATCCAATATACCGAGGTAGTTCATATCTCAATCTTGTTGAGATTACACTCACCTCGATATGAAGTTGATCCGATGAAAGCCCTGGGACAAGAACGTCAAAGTGAAAATGTGTAAAATGTGTAAAATGTGTAAAATGGCCACTAAAGTCAAAATGGCGGGCTTCTTGTTTGGTCTAGTATATCTATCCAAGAGACTTTTTGTTTGTCATGAAAAGACACATGTCCCTATAGATGTTTGTAGGTGTCGGCCAATCGTAGTGCCGGGGCTGCCCTTTAGGGGGCACTAGTCAGTTATTTTGCCACGCCCATTCCTTAAAACCATATGAATGTCTGGGGGGGGGGGGGGGGGCTGTTGATACACACATGTAGTTTGAGGGGGGTTGAACCTTGAACATTGAAGTTACAGTAATTTCGCCCTGAAAAAGCCCCAAAGTGGAAATGCAAGTCCTTCAAAATACAATAGGGCCTCCCACCCTACGGGTTCTTTCAAACACATTCATGTCAGTGTGATTATAGATTTCTGTCTTTACAAAGTGAGAACTAAATATGTGTGATAAAGGAAGGTCAGTGTTTGATTGACAGCTGATCTCTGTGCGGAGCAGAAACGTCACCGCGATGAACTTTGATCAACAAACATGGAGACAAAAGAAGTTAAAGATTTACACACAGAATCTAAATCACTGCTTTTAATGACTTGAGTCTATTTGAGTTTACAGAACTCAGCTGTGATTCCAGGAAGAACCTTAACTCCAGCATAGAGAGGCTGAGTGAATGTGGTCTGGACTCTGTGGAGGAGAGTCATGGTGTCAGAGACGCTGTAGAAGGACAGAACACCTGCACTGTGATCCAGGTACACTCCTACTCTGGAGGACTTAGGACCTGACACTGGAGTCAAGATGTAGTTGTAAGAAAATAAATAATTGTATCCATCATTATATAATGACCAAGATTTATCATTTAATCCAAATGAACCTGAGACTCCTCTGCTGATATTCTTGTATGTGACTGCTACATTAACTCCTCCTCTCACCTCCACCTCCCAGTAACAACGTCCAGTCAGACTCTCTCTACTCAGGACCTGATTCCAAAAAGTGAATCTGTCTGGGTGATTAGAATAAGACTGATATGATCTTTCCCATTCATACATACATGTTACTTTTCTGTTTCCCTCAGATAATAACAGGCGTCTGTGTGCTGTGTTTGGATCCATTGTGATTTCCTGTGAATATTTTAAGAAGTCAGCTCTGGTCTCTGGCTCTGGTTGTCGCAGTAAAACATCCACTTGAGACACAATCTGTAAAATCTCTGTCCTTGTCTCACTCAGAATGTCCTGTAGTCGACCTCTGACCTGTGACACAGCTGCTGTCACGTCCTCAAAGTTCCTCAGAGGACGGATCCTGAAGCTTGATGAGTGTGTAGATCCACTGAGTGGTGACAGTGAGGGGTAGTTGTGTAGAAGCTGGTTGTGATCCTCTGTGTCTGAGAGCTGCTTCAGTTCATGGTCTTTCCTCTTCAGCTCAGTGATCTCCTGCTCCAGTCTCTCCTGAAGCTCTCTGACTCGACTCACTTCAGTTTCCTGCTGGGATCTGATCTGCTGCTCCACATCAGAGCTTCTTTTCTCCAGCAGACGGATCAGCTCAGTGAAGATCTCCTCACTGTCCTCCACTGCTTTATCAGCAGAGCCATTGACGGCCTCCTCCTCCTGTGGAAGCAGCTTCACGTCTTTCTCTGTGTCCTGGACTCTCTGCTGGATTGTTTGTCTCCTCAGCCCGACCTCTCTCTGCCCCTCAGTCCTTTCTGCTGCAGCTGACACTGTGTCGTGGTCTTTATGTTCCTCCACAGAGCAGAGATAACAGATACACTGCTGATCAGTGCGGCAGAACATCTCCATCACCTCGTCGTGACGAGAGCAGATGTTCTCCTGGAGCTACTCTGAGGGCTCCACCAGCTTGTGCTTCTTCAATGCAGCTGACTGAAGATGAGGCTGGAGGTGAGATTTCCGTTTTCTCCCAGTGCAGACATCACAGGCCACATCTTCATGTCCAGCATAGCAGTTATCAGCAGGAGCAGCTCGGAGTCCAGTCTTCTTCAGCTCCTCCAGTGAATCAGCTAACATGGTGCTTGTCTCCAGGACAGGCCTCGGTGTGAAGGTCTGTCTACACTGAGGACAGCTGTAGTTTCCCCTCTCCTTTTCTTTGTCCCAGTGGGTGTTAATACAGCTCTTACAGTAGCTGTGTCCACAGACAGTAGTCACCGGATCCTTCAGTAGATCCACACAGATCCAACAGGAGAATCTTTCTCTGTCCAGGTGATTTTCTTGCTGCTCCATTTCAGCTGCTGCCAGAGACTGAAGAACAGATTAACTTCCTCTGAACACAAACAGATCTCTGCTCCTCCCTCTCTCCTTCACTTCCTCTTTTCTTTCTTCTTCGCTGTACCTCAATGTTTACACGGTTTGAGGAAATGTCCCAATTCTGAGAGGGAGAGAGACGTAACCTTTGCAAGACAAAAAGATTCCTTTGATCTATGACCACTACACTGTCACTGCCAGAGTACTGCATGGACTCAGCATCAAAGGATTCATGGTCCATGTATGTCCGCGTTACCGAACATCATGTTTTATTGGCGTGTAATCAAACTTTGACGTCACGCCACGGTCACACCGTATGACAAAAAATCTATCGTAGAGTTAGTTTGTATCTCCATCTTGTTGTGATGACACTCATCTCAATTTGAAGTTGATCTGATGAAAGCCCTGGTACAAGTACCTCAAAGTAAAAATGTGGAATATGGCCAAAATGGCGACTAAATGCATAAAAGCAGGCTTCCTGTTGCGTTTTTACAATTGCACTGAAGACTTTTGTGTTTGCCTGGTCATGATACACATGTGTTTCGATTTTTGTTAAGATCGGTCAATGTGAACACGTTCCGGGGGTCTCGGGGGGCACCGTTGAGCCATTTTGTGACGCCCATTGAAAATTCCTCCAGATTACGTAAATTTTCACCACTTTCTAACTTTCTGCAAATGTTGGTAAGAATTTGAGCATGTTAAAGCCCTCAAAAAGCCAATTAATTTGCCTGAATAATAATAATAATCCTTACAATTTCAATAGGGCCTCACGTCTGTCAGTGCTCGGGCCCTAATGAGACATATTTTAATGTAAAGTATAAATGGAGTCAGATTATAAAACATATGATGACTGATCTTCTGCACCATTCTTTCTAGATCTTATCTATTTAAGGCTAACATGAGAAACTTGGATGCATCCACTGGACAATATGGATAAATCATATTAGCTCTGGTACAGGAAGTACATTTCTTATTTTAGAAATTCCTGTGTACAGAGGAGTGAAGGAACTACACATCCCATAAACCACTGCAAACGATCCCTTTCTAACAACGTAGAGCTTCTTCTTGAGTTTGAAATGTTGTCGATATATTGTTGTGGTATATTTGTGTTACATGTTTGTAGTAACCTATAGTGTCAGAAACGATGAACCATCCGATCACAGCCAACAGGGAACAGTGAGTTCCTCCAATCAGAGACATTCCTATTACACCTGAGGATTGTGGGTAGTGTAGTACTTATCCTTAAACCACAACTGATACAAATAGAGGAAAGTCTACCGTGGATGGTTAAAATATTACGGCTGATAATTAAAATGTCTACACAGAAAATGAATCCGATTTTTGCGGTTGAGCTGCATAAACAGTTACAATACAATCTATGTAAGACTTTATATATTGTCATCAGAGCAATGTGATTTTTTATAAAGAGACAGGGGAAGGAAATGCAAAGTTATTATGATCTGACTCAGTATCCATCATCCATCTCTCTCTCTCTCTCTCTCTCTCTCTCTCTCTCTCTCTCTCTCTCTCTCTCTCTCTCTCTCGTTTCATGTTGAAAAGCTTCAAAGCCTCTTTACGTTCCCCTTATCAACAAGGTGAGAATTAAAATGATGAAAGTACAAAAGGAAACAACAAGGACGTAAACAAAGCTCTTGCTCTGCAGCTACGTTAGCATCACAACTCTTCACTTACAAAAACACAAGAAATTAAACTGTGCAGTACAATTACTCACACAATTACAACACTGAATAAACCAAAGAACATTTAAACAGGCTCCTGGTTCCTTTAAGAATGGATGCAGACTCCAGGTGCTTAAAGTGCGTGAAACGTGTATTATCTGGAATGACCAGCAGGGGGCGACTCCACTGGTTGTTTCTGTAGAAGTCTATGAGAAAATGTCAGGAAACATTTAAGGAGTTTATGTCTCGATCTATAGTTTCAAGCGTGAACATTGATTCCTTGTGATTGACAGCTACAGTTCACTTAGTGCAGGTGGCAGGTGGGCGGGTCCTGTCCTAGGCCTCTCAGTCAGGCTCCACCCCCTGCCACTCCATATATGGTTACTCAGATCCTGTCTGAGGGATCGGATCTCTACTCTGATCTGATTGGCTGAGATGCACCTGAACACCAGGTCTGATGTTTGTTCCCGAGCTCGTTGTTTTCAGAGCCAACACATTACGTACTGCTCATGTTTGTTCAATTTGAAAAATCCATTCCACATCATTTTTATAGTTTGAAAACTGACTCCCTGTCTCCCTGCAGGTAATCTCTTGAAAAATATGCTTTTAGAGTTTTATTAACTTGCAATAAATACAATCAGAGAATCATTTGTTTGAATAAAATAAGCATGAAGGTCGGACACATTTCCTTTAACAGCTGCTGTAGCAGAAATGTCTCACACAGCGAGTTGGGCTTGTTCAGTGAGATTTGTATGTTTGGATTTCATAAAGAGCCGAGAACAAATTTATCGTACACCATGACGACCTCCTGCTGTTCCCACCCGGCCCGTGGACACATGATTGAAGGGATGAATATTCAGATCGATACAGTTTATAAGCAGCTACGTGATCAGCAGCTCCTCAGATACATTAACCTAACACGCGTCGATATGTCGACTGTGATTAATCAGACATGAGGAGACATGAGCACGGTCCTGCAGCTCACTGCTGCACAACACAACACAACACAACCTCATTCAAACTGGGAATATATATATTATAATATATATATTCCCAAAATTTGATCGGATAAAAGCCGTACGACAGGTTCGTCAAAGTACAAATGACGGGCTCCCTGTTTGCTCTAGCATACCTATCCCAGAGACTTATTTGTTTGTTATGAAAAGACACATGTCCCTATAGATTTTTGTAGATGTCGGCCAATCGTAGTGTCAGGGCTGCCCTTTAGGGGGCGCTAGTCAGTTATTTTGCCACGCCCATTCCTTAAAACCATATGAATGTCTGCGGGGGGGGGGGGGGGCTGTTGTTACACACATGTTTTTTGAGGGAGGTTGACATTCATGTCAGTGTAATTATAGATTTCTGTCTTTACAAAGTGAGGACTAAATATGTGTGATAAAGGAAGGTCAGTGTTTGATTGACAGCTGATCTCTGTGCGGAGCAGAAACGTCACCACGACGAACTTTGATCAACAAACATGGAGACAAAAGAAGTTAAAGATTTACACACAGAATCTAAATCACTGCTTTTAATGACTCAAGTCTATTTGAGTTTACAGAACTCAGCTGTGTCTCCATAATAAACCCTAACTCCAGCATAGAGAGGCTGAGTGAATGTGGTCTTGACTCTGTGGAGGAGAGTCATGGTGTCAGAGACTCTGTAGAAGGACAGAACACCTGCACTGTGATCCAGGTACACTCCTACTCTGGAGGACACAGGACCTGACACTGGAGTCAAGATGCTTTTGAAACGAAAGTTATAACTCTTTCTATTACAATATAACATCCAAGATTTATCATTGAATCCAAATACACATTCATGTGAGTCTCTTGCTCTTCTGATATTCTTGTATGCAATTGCTACACCAACTCCTCCTTCCCCCACCTCCACCTCCCAGTAACAACGTCCAGTCAGACTCTCTCTACTCAGGACCTGTTCACACAATGTGAATCTGTCTGGGTGACCAGAATAAGACTGATCTTCACTCATACATGTTACTTTTCTGTTTCCCTCAGATAATAACAGACGTCTGTGTGCTGTGTTTGGATCCAGTGTGATTTCCTGTGAATATTTTAAGAAGTCAGCTCTGGTCTCTGGCTCTGGTTGTCGCAGTAAAACATCCACTTGAGACACAATCTGTAAAATCTGTGTCTCACTCAGAATGTCCTGTAGTCGACCTCTGACCTGGGACAGAGCTACTGTCACGTCCTCAAAGTCCCTCAGAGGACTGATCCTGAAGCTGGATGAGTGTGTAGATCCACTGAGTGGTGACAGTGAGGGGTAGTTGTGTAGAAGCTGGTTGTGATCCTCTGCATCTGAGAGCTGCTTTAGTTCATGGTCTTTCCTCTTCAGCTCAGTGATCTCCTGCTCCAGTCTCTCCTGAAGCTCTCTGACTCGACTCACTTCAGTTTCCTGCTGGTATCTGATCTGCTGCTTCACATCAGAGCTTCTTTTCTCACGCAGACGGATCATCTCAGTGAAGATCTCCTCACTGTCCTCCACTGCTTTATCAGCAGAGCCAATGACGGCCTCCTCCTCCTGTGGAAGCAGCTTCACGTCTTTCTCTGTGTCCTGGACTCTCTGATGGATTGTTTGTCTCCTCAGCCCGAGCTCTCTCTGCCTCCAGGTCCTTTCTGCTGCAGCTGACACTATGTCGTGGTCTTTATGTTCCTCCACAGAGCAGAGATAACAGATACACTGCTGATCAGTGCGGCAGAACATCTTCATCACCTCGTCGTGACGAGAGCAGATGTTCTCCTGGAGCTTCTCCGAGGGCTCCACCAGCTTGTGCTTCTTCAGTGGAGGGGACTGAAGATGACGCTGTAGGTGTTTCTCACAATAAGAGTCCAAACAAACCAAACAGGACTCGAAAGCTTTCCGTTTTCTCGCAGTGCAGACATCACAGGCCACATCTTCAGGTCCAGCATAGCAGTGATCAGCAGGAGCAGCTTGGAGTCCAGTCTTCTTCAGCTCCTCCAGTGAAGCAGCTAACATGGTGTTTGTCTCCAGGACAGGCCTCGGTGTGAAGGTCTGTCTACACTGAGGACAGCTGTAGCTTCCTCTCTCCTCCTCTTTGTCCCAGTGGGTGTTAATACAGCTCTTACAGAAGCTGTGTCCACAGACAGTAGTCACCGGATCCTTCAGTAGATCCACACAGATCCAACAGCAGAATCTTTCTCTGTCCAGGTGATTTTCTTGCTGCTGCCAGTGACTGTAGAACAGATTCACTTCGTTTGAACAGAAACAGATCTCTGCTGCTCCCTCTCTCGTTCACTTCCTCTTTTTCCCATGTTTTAACGTTTAAACTGTTTAAAGGCGGCGGCCTTTGATGTCACACTGTTTAAAGGCAGCCATATATTACTATTCTGCAAACTTATTATGTGAGCAATGCATTGCAGTACACTGATAGTAATATATGGCACACATAATAATGAAACCTTAAACCGGGCTCCAGAGCTGCAATACCAGACAGATCAGGTTTTACATGTTTCGAAGAGAGGAACTGGGCTAAAGTGACTTTAATGTTAAATTAAAGCCCTCAAAAAGCTAATTCATTTGGGTAGAATAATTAAGAACAAAAGTTGAGCAATAATGCATTAAACATGATACCATAAAATGGGGTGCCTTTCGGCATTCAGTAAATTTGGTTATCCAAATAAATGATTTAATATAAGAATATTAATATTAAAGTAAAGATCCAATACTACATCCGTAAAAAACTTTCATTCAGATAAAACGGCACACCGCTCCAAACAGCAGTTGTGCTGTACTGCCACAACAGTAATTAAAACACTGTAAATGTGTGTATCATATTTTTTGATCTGATAGTAAATAAAATGAAAAAAAAAATTGACACATAGAGCTGTTCAGGCTTGGACTCTGATCCTGAGACAGAAGTTTGGTGGTGATAGGACAATGCAGAGTGGAGTTATGACAACATCGTCTCCTTTGGCGAAGGATGAACTTTCACCGAACATCAATGTTAACACGCTTTGAGGAAATGTCACAGTTCTGACCACATGTCGCTATAGATTTTTTTACATGTCGGCCAATCGTGGTCCTGGGGCTGCCCATCAGGGGGCGCTAGTAGGTTATGTTGCCACGCCCATTCCTTAAAACCATATGAATGTTTGCAGGGGGGGGGCTGTTGATACACACATGTAGTTTGAGGGAGGTTGAACATTGAACACTGAAGTTACAGCAATTTCGTGTTTCACGGCGAGTTGATGAACTTTGATGCCACGCCATTAATATGGCGATGACAAAGAGTCACAGTAATCTTATGTTTTCATTATCAATGTCTTGAGACCCATTTGACACAGTTTGACATGGTTGAGATCAGTGATGAGGAGGAACACTTCCAAGTGTAAGACATGCAAAAAACAAGACATTTCCTGTAGCCACCAGGGGGCGCTGTGATTTCAAGTCATGATTTCTGTGTAGATGTCATCAGGCCGGGACTCTTGTCCTACGTGTCTAGTCTGGACTCAATTGGACAAAATATGTCCGAGATACAGAACCTTGTGTTTTGATGGCGTTTAATCAAACTTTGACGCCACGCCACGGTCACACGGTGTGACGAGAAATCGATCTAAGAGTCATAATTCATCTCCATCTTGTTGTGATGACACTCATCTGAATTTGAAGTTGATCTGATGAAAGCCCTGGGACAAGTATGTCAAAGTAAAAATGTGGAATATGGCCAAAATGGCCACTAAATGCAAAATGGCGGCCTCCTGTTGAGCTTTTCATAACGCTCTGAGAGTGATGCACCACTGTCCTCGTTCTCGGTAGGATCGCTGGAAGCTAACTGAGGGGGCTTCCCGTTGGGGGCGCTGTTGAGCCATTTTGCCACGCCCATTTCAAACTTCAATAGGACCTCCCACCGTCGGTGCTCACGCCCGAAAAAACTTAATTTGTTCAGATGAAACAACGTCTATCTGTAGTTTTTGTGAATGTTTATTATTTAAAGTAAATGCACTTTATCAAATGTCAAATACATTTCTGCATTGTGAGTCTTGCTCCAGGACTTTTGAAGATATTAATATTATTAATAGTAATGTACTCGTATTCACATACATGAAGTTATAACTGCAGGTATTTTGCTTGTAGTGTGTTGTATTTAAGTGTCTTTCACTTACTTCTATTTCTATACTTGACATAGATTGGTTTGTGAACATCCTAACGTCTTGTGATTTCCACAAAGTAAAGTGAATATTTATGATTTGTTTCTGTGTTTAGTCCCTAAATAAAAAAAACCTTTTTATCCAGATGGGTTCCAGCTGCTCTGCACCACAGCAGGGGGCGCTGTGATAGGCCGGTCTGCTCATAGATTTATACATAAAGACTAGATGTCTCGTTTGACGGAGCCGGACGTCCGCACATGGCGGCCATCTTGCTAGGGGGCATCTCGCTCACCCATAACATTGTGTTGGTAAATAACCATAACTTTAAAAATTTGTTGAAAATTGAGCAAGTTACCGAGTGTGTGTGTGTGTGTGTGTGTGTGTGTGTGTGTGTGTGTGTGTGTGTGTGTTTGCGAATAAGCAAAGAAAGAAGAATAGTAAGAGTAAACATATGAGTCTCTTTTTGTGAGAGAAATAAGGTGTGTGGATACAATGTTGGTTTGTTGTGTGGTCGGGGGCTCATCTTGTGTTTGTGTTTGTGTGTGTGAGAGAAAGGAAGTGTGCAAGTGTGTGTGTGTGTGTAAAGAAACCACGTAACAAGAATAATGAGTAAACATTTTAGTGCGAGGTGTTGTGTAATTGCTTGCTCATGTTTAAGTGTGTGTGTGTGTGTGTGTGTGTGTGTGTGTGTGTGTGTGTGTGTGTGTGTGAGTGTGTGTGTGTGAGTAAATAAGTGCAGAAAGACAAATTGATGTGAGTGTGAGGTGTGTTTTGTGAGAGAAATAATGTTTGTCGGTACAATGTTGGTTTGTTGTTGTGTAGTTGCTGGCTCATTTCAGTGTGTGTGTGTGTGTGTTTGTGTGTGTGTGTGTGTGTGTGTGTGTTATCAGATCCATGGCTACCTAATGGTCTATTTGCTCGTCTGACTCACTTGGAATGACTCAGTCGGAGCGAGGAACTAATGTGGCTATTAAGGAGGCATTAGCTTAAGTCACAGTCTTACACACCCACAATCACACAATCACACACACACTTACACACACTAATTGTGAAGTGCTCCAAATGTTTTCTTCTGTTATGAGTTTGTGTAGAAGGTCGTCAGAGGAGTCGCCCTCTGGAGGCTGGTGGAGATTTATGGCCGTTAACCTTTAAATTTGGCTTTTAAATCTTATTCCGTGCTCCTGATTTCAGGAGAAAACACTCACACACACACACACACTCAAACACACTCACACACAGACACACACACGCACACACTCAATGATCTTTGAGAGAAAGCAGGAACGTCAAACTGAGAGTAAAGATGGTTTTGGGGGATTTCTCTCCCACTCGCCTGCAGCCGACGGAGACTGGAGCTGATCATGTTTGATGTGGAAATAAGAAACTCAGCAGGCGTGTGTGTGTGTGTGTGTGTGTGTGTGTGTGTGTGTGTGTGTGTGTGTGTGTGTGTGTCTGCAGCGTTTCACTGATTTTCTTATTTGATCTTGTGGCTGAAATGTTCCACATCTCCACAGTGACTCAGATGTGCTGACTGCACGCGAGCGTTTGGACTGAACGTCCCTTTATGTTAACAAACCTCCAGTCCGAATCCCAGGAGAGTAATTAATACTGCACGGAATCTGATGTGTGTTGGTTTCACCGTTATAATGAGTCTCGACTGGAGAGGAATTAAAGACACGATAAATGACCTGAAACATCGTGGAGGCTCAGAGAAATCGACTGAAACACAGAAGTCGTCCCCGTTATTTTCTCAATCAAACTGTGAGGAGATCATGAGAAACACCCTGAGTCTCTGGATCGTTCAAATAGATCCAACATGAGGAAAGAAAACTGTTTGTCTCATGCAAACAGTCGTCCCTGCAGCCAGTGGATGTTAACACTGTCAATGGATTTGCTGTGACACACACACACACCCACACCCACACGCACACAAACACAAACACACACACACACACACACACAATACTACAATATCCTGAAGCTCCAGTCTGATTCTTCTCCAGCGTTTCGCAGCCAATCAAGAGTAGAAAGATGTGATCACTGGAGATTCAATCAATGAGGTTATTGATTCAAATATGGTAACGATCTAATCTAATTGGCTGAATAACTGAACAGTGGCCTACCTCTCTATCAGCGGGGGGGGGGGGGCCGTCCTCCAAGCGTGTGATTGGCTGAGGCGTCCGTCTGTCCCGGTCTGCTGCGACCGCCTGCACAGAGACAAAGAGGACAGGACGAGCGGTGAGAGGGGGGGAGACAGACCAGAGGCCGAATGGCAAAGAGACACGTTCCTTCAATCAGCTCCGACCATCCATCACAGGAGAGACGGGAAGAAAAGAAAGAGAAGACAGTGTCACTGGTGGAAGGAGGGATCATTACTCCCGCTGGTTCATCAAAGACAGAGCGACACAGTTTATAAAACAAGTGGAGCTGACGATGAGTCAGTCAGCGTCCGTCACGTTCCACTGAACAAGGCTCCGAACAAAAACCTCCGGACTCGACCCTGGGACTTGACTGTTTGTTCGGTTTCCTCGTAGAAACACAGCCGGCGTCTTGGTTGAGAAAGAAGCTGGGACTCCACAGTGTGACACGTAGTTTCCTCCGGACCGAGCAGAACCCGACAAACACCTGAACCCAGAGCGGAGAGAATCAGAGCGGCCGACAGAGACGAGCCGGATGATTCGTTACGCTTCATCCAAATCCGTTGAGAAGAGAAACCGCTGGTGGGGACATCTGCTGTCGGTGCAGATTCGATTGAACAGCAGTAAAACACGAGCAGAGACCCGGCCCATGTTTCTATATCAATGGTCAAAGTTAGAATCTACACTGCAGATCAATTACTACAGTTTCAAGATGGAAAAGCAGCGTCAGCACAAACAGTCCAAACAGGCAGTTCAGAGCTGACATGCACTGGGATCTAAACTCAGTGATGTACAAACCTGCAAATCACGTTCAACCAGGGAACCAGTGGATTCTGAGCAGGAAGCAGTTTTGTGTGACAGGTGGACTGATGGTCCCGGTGGTTCCCTCCTGCTTCCACACAGGCTGCAGGTCAACATGTGACCTTGTGTGAAGGTTGATCTGTTCCCGCCTGTCGTCTGTGATGGTGAAACCATGAGGAGCAAACCCAGCTGGAGACGTCTGAGACTAACGCCTCTCTCTCTCCCTCTTAAATATATAAAGACACTCTTTCTTTAACAATCTCTGAGGAAACCAGGTCATCAGAGCAATGTGAATTTATAAAGAGACAGGGGCAGGAAATGCAAAGTTATTATGATCTGACTGAGCATCCATCCATCCATCTCTCTCTCTCTCTCTCTCTCTCTCTCTCTCTCTCTCTCTCTCTCTCTCTCTCTCTCTCTCTCTCTCTCTCTCTCTCTCTCTCCGACATGCCGTCTCCCACAGAGGGGACCAGTGTTGGCCCACTTCCTACACCGTGTTGCCATAGTTATAAAAAGATCCATTGGGAGCATAGTGGAAAAGACTAAGTAGGTGACGGCAGTAGATCTTCAGGGTTTCTAAGCACATGTTCTGGTTGGGGACTGTCAGCACTTCTGTGAAATCAAGCCTGCAGTCGTCCTCCTGCTGCCCGACTCAAACCAGCCCAGTTTGGCAGCTGCACACTCGTCTCCGGTCTCTGCTCTGTCCGTCCCCCTCCTTTCTAAACCTTCCTGGGGACGCTGTGGTCATTAAAGGAAGGTTCCACTTTAAAACTCTCTTGGTTTGGAAACTTGCCTTTCTGAGTCTGTGAACCTGCAGGTTTTCTGTATCCCGCTGTCACTCAGATATTAGACATTTCCTGCAGCTACACCCGAGTGTGGAAGTAAAAAAAACCTGTTTCTGCTGAGACCTTCAGCAGGAAGCGTGAGAATCTGGTGTCAGAACGGAACTTCAGCAATTACACATAACGAGGAAACCAAGTGACGGAGAGGTAAAGAGATTTAATAAACGGAAAACAACACGACCACATGTAATGGGAACGATTTCCTAAAATGTATCATGCTTTATTACATATTACCTATTACATCTATTTCTCCTCCAGTGGCTCCAAATGTCCCGGAGGTCAAACTACCGACACTCGAACCCGGCGACTCGGCGCTGTGTGAATCCTTCCTGTCGTCAGACTCCAGCAGGAAACAAGCTCCTCCTGCAGCTGAGGACATTTCAAGTGGAAACACACAAACACAGTCTTTACCTGGATGTGTAAATCTCACTCTGACCCAAAATCAAATAACCTGCTGTGTTTCCCCCTGAAGGCTCCATCTGTGTCTCCAGTCTGTGATAATAACACCTCCCCTCTGCTACCGAGCGGTAATCATCAGGAATGTGGCTTCAACTTCAACCGTCTCACGTCTGGCAACAAAAACTCTTTCTCATTTCAGGATTTTAAGCCGAGAAACACATTTCTCAAATATCTTGGTCTGTCGTTGCTCAAAAAATACTTTCAGGGTCACAAGTAGAAGTCATCAAACCTGGCAACTCACCGACGTGTTAAAAACCATCATGTTGGAATATGATTTGAGGTTTGGAGAGTGAACACATTTGTTTCTTAATCTAGATTAAAAAAAAAGATAAGACAATACAAACTCTTCTTTGCTCTAGTTGAAAAATATAAGTTTACAAAAATAACTCTGACCTAGAAACCAGTTTCTTGCTTATGTCACAAACACGTCTACGTGCTGAGGAGGAAGAAGAAGAAGAAGAAGCTCCAGTTCTGTTGCAGCTTGTCTTCTAACCTTCTCCATCTTCTCCCTTCATCCTGCTCGTCATCATCACACCAACAACTTGAATCTGACCACAGGCTCCACCTGCTGGAACCACTGGTTTGAAATCCCTCCGACCTCTAAGCCCACTAAACGTCTCCACCTGCTCCTGCTGGTGTGAAGTCTCACCATGAGCGTCTCACTGAGTTACCATCATTCAGAATCTGTCACTTTGTCTGGTGAGTTTGTTGAATAAAGAACACGCTTGTGTGTCTGTAGTTCTTCCTCCCTCTTGTTCAGGGCTGAGGGCAGAAGAGGTCACACTCTGTTAGAATGTTAGAAGCTGTGCTCTCTGAATATGAGACATACAAATAAAACCTGATTGATGGATTGATTGTGGATGCAGGACTTTGGAGGCGGGGACAGTGGCTGATGTTCCCCTCCTGTGATTGGTCACTTTAAACACAGTACTATGTCTCTGGAGAATGTCGGCGTTGGAGGAACAAGCTCGTCTTTATACAAGTAAACAGTGTATTGACCACATGTAACAGTGGTGGTGTATATGATCCTCAAAGTTTAAGTTGCTTGAGGATTATATAAACACCATCATCTGGACATTTTCTGGAACTGTTCCTGCAGCCCCATGTCCATGTGAGAGAACAGCAGGAACATGTCTGGAACCTTCACACAGAGCGAGTGGTCTCCTGCTCGGGAAAAGAGAAACAGGGTGAAAGAAAGAGGAGAAGAAAACAAGCGGAGGTGAGTGTGATGTGACGGAGAGGAAGCGGCTGCTGGTTGGATGATGACGTGTCGAGTGTCGTGTGTAGTGTGTAGTGTGTAGTGTGTAGTGTGTAGTGTGTCGTGTGTCGTGTGTCGTGTGTAGTGTGTAGTGTGTAGTGTGTAGTGTCCTCAACCGGCTGAGAGGTGGAAACACTTCTGCTCATAACTGTGAAGGACTCGCATTTATAGTCAAGTAGTCTCTCTCTCTCTCTCTCTCTCTCTCTCTCTCTCTCTCTCTCTCTCTCTCTCTCTCTCTCTCTCTCTCTCTCTCTCTCTCTCTCTCTCTCTCTCAAACACTGACTCACTCTCCAGGAGAAATTCAGATTTTAACTAACACCTTTATTTTCCAGTGGCTGTACATCTTCCTCTTCCTCTTCCTCTTCTTCCTCTCTGCACTTCCTCTTCCTCTTCTGTCTCTCTGCACTTCCTCTTCCTCTTCCTCTTCCTCTTCCTCTTCCTCTTCCTCTTCCTCTTCCTCTTCCTCTTCCTCTTCCTCTTCTGTCTCTCTGCACTTCCTCTTCCTCTTCTGTCTCTCTGCACCTCCTCTTCCTCTTCCTCTTCCGCTTCCTCTTCCTCTTCCTCTTCCTCTTCTGTCTCTCTGCACTTCCTCTTCCTCCCTTCAGCCTTGTGACTTCAGCTGCTGCTCATCCAAACTGAGCTCAGCGGAGATAACTTCACTTTCAACTGGGTTTTTTAATATAATAACAGAGATAGAAATACTCAAAGTCCAACAGTGTCACTACAGAACATCATCCTGACATTATACTGAAAATTGTGTTAATCCCAAAGAGACAAATCAACACAAAGGACCCTGTCATTACACAAAGTTTCACAATAACAGGACTTTAAATGAGTCTTTTCATCATTAAGTCTTTAATTTAAGCCGTAATTAGTTTGAGAGCTTCAGTCTATTAGAGGACAAGCAGATAAGGTGTGTTTCAGAGGAAGGGAGCGCCAGGACCACTTCCTGTAAGATGCACTGTGTGTTGAATCCTCTCCACTGTTCAGGAGCTGCAGCTCAGCAGCTGGTTTCAGACTTCATCACTGGAAACAGCTTTTAAACGATGATGAAGCAAAAACAAACTAAGTAAAACAGGTTTTATAACAATGATAGATTGAGCTTTGCATCCATGTCCCTTCACAGAGAATCACATTCAGTTTGGTCCTGAGACTGTTGTGTGAAATCTAGCAAAAACAACTGGATCACCCCCTGGTGGCTGGCTGCGGTAAAGGTCGTGACCTCCTCCCTGGTAGCTCCCTTTTGTCCAAACATGAATAAACATTATTCAGTGAAAATCCCCCAAAACTAACAGCGAGAAAATATGTTGAACTACAATCACCGTCTCCTTATATTATACATCCATGTCTCTCTAGACCTTTCAGGAGACAAATCACAATTTTAATAATTATGATTATTATGACAAATTACACTTGAGCTCAGTCCTGAGAATCAGCGTTGACCTATAAATCCTAATTTGATCTCAGGTAATTGCTCCTGAGATAAACACGCTCACACTTCCTGCTGTCGGCCGAACAGAGGAATACTAATGAGGCATTTCGGGGGTTCTGGGTTCTTTCAATATGACTCCTGCTGTATCTGACATCTTAAAATCAAAGAAAGCAAATCAATCGTCGTGTTGAGCAACAGATCAAAGTCTCATGAACAGAAGAACAGACACACTTCACCTGGAGGAACCTCAGAGAGCAGGAAATCTCCTGGTTTGTCTCAAATAGAAACGAATCTGCATGGTAATGAAGCAGCTTCTCTCTGGAGGAGCCGCAGGGATCGATGGAAACAACCTGGAGCAACAGAGCTGTCCAGCTGAAGCTCTGCTGCACCTCAGGCTCCACAGCTTTAATCCACGAGGCAACATGTGACTGGAGAGGGAGACGGTGCCATGTAAATAAACACAAACACAACCAACACACAGAACTTTGGTTTCTCTGACATACAATCTAATCTCAGCAGATCAGAGCAGGAGAAACCAGCTTCACCACAGCCCCAACAAACAGGCAGGTTGAGAGCAGACACTGAGCTGAGGTTCACGCACGTCACCTGTAAACCAGCTCTACACAAGTCACGCTCATTAACATTTGAAGGATCTGTGTGAAAATATCACAAGTAGAAGAAAATCTCAGTGTTCAGAGGAGAACAAGTCCCTGAATGTGGAGATGATTCATCAGCGCTGCCTGGAGGTGAAGTGAGGAACTGAACACTGAGCTGTCGAGTGGGAAAAACTGGAAAAAGTTAGATAAATAACCCAAGTTCAGAATGTGGCCACTAACTACACATCACTCAGCTCAGTTCACTTGGATCTGAACTCTGCTGGAAATCCACCAGGTGATGTTTTGTTATCAGCGCAGAGATGAGACAGGAAGTGAGTCAGAGCAGTGTTCTCCTCAGGGAGGAGCTGAGCGACAGGAGGAGAGACGAGCTGCTCCTGCTGCTGTCACATGGGAGTCGGGTCACCAGGACTCAGAACAGGTTTCTGTCTGAGATGATCTGACACCTTCCTGACAGGAAACAGAGAAATAACCCAGTCACGTCTGTTCTTCCTGCAGCTGTTGTTAACCTGTGAATCACTGGATCATGTTTTAGAATTCAATGATGAACTGTCACTTAAGGTTCAGAAGCTGCGTTCCTGAAAAGTTCTGGAGCTGGAGGTCAGAAGATGTCCCAGTCAGTCGCTCCAGAGATCTTCAGGACCTTTACCTCAATCAATCAAGTTGGATTTATATAGCCCATATTCACAAATCACAACTTGTCTCACAGGGCTTTAACATGGTGAGACCTCCTCTGTCCTTCACTCTCAGCAAGAGTCAGGACAAACTACTAAAAACCCTTTTAACAGGTGAAGACACGTAGAAACCTCATAGAGACACATGTGAGGATCCGTCTCCCAGGACGGACACAAGTGCCACAGATGTGTAGAGGAGAACATCATCAGGAGAAAGGTTTCAGCAGCAATGATGAGGGGAAACATATTGAAGGATAACTTCAATATTATATGTCAAGCAGTCCTGCTGCATCATAGTCTCTGGTCAGCAGCAGGATCATGATCCAGCATCAGGACCTGATCCACTATAGTCCACAGTCATGTCCACTGGAGCCAGTTAGGATCCATCATCAGCTGCCACCTCGGTCCTGGTCCACCACCACCACCATCATCTGAAGCCAACGTGATAAAGGATCCGACATTATTATTATTATTATTACGATCAGCCGGCACGATACAGAATCCACCAAACCTGCAGCTTCTCAGGAAACTCCTCCCACTGCTGACGGCCGTGTTCCATTCAGCTTGGTCCCAGATGTTCTCCTCACTCTGCTCTGACACTCAGTGATTTCACTTATTCAGTCAAATCCAAAGATTAGACTTATCTAATATTTATTGCTCCTCGACCTGCAGGCTAACGAATCACAGCAGCTTGTTTGATTTGCAGTAATTGTACACACGCCTGTGTATGAATTTAAAAATGGAGTCATCACCACAATCTGTCAACGCCTCAGTCAACAGCGAGACGACGGCGTGCTCCCCCCCCCCCCCTGGTCCCTCCCGTGTCTGATGACTTCCTGTTCCACTTGTTACTTCACCATTCGTTTAGTGCGGAGGAGCAAAGAATCACAGCTGCAGGCGGCGCCGTCGTTTGCTCATTTCTGCAAAATCAACATGACTGTGATGTAAGAGGGACGGAAATAGACTCTGTGTGTGTGTGTGTGTGTGTGTGTGTGTGTGTGTGTGTGTGTGTGTGTGTGTGTGTGTGTGTGTGTGTGTGTGTGAACAGCCTCGTGGCGTTCGGGTCCATTAAAAACACATCAAGGAGGCGACTCTGTGATTGTATTGATTTTCTGAGCGGGCGGCTCTGACTAATATCTGATGGTATTAAATCTGGTTAATTATTCATGATAGCTATCACTTTACATTCCAGAGGAGCTGTTTGGATACACACTCTCCACTGGAGACACACAGTTTAGAGTGTGTGTGTGTGTGTGTGTGTGTGTGTGTGTGTGTGATCAGAGGATAATTCAAATAATTCAAATACTTCAAATAATAAATAAATGTGCAGCCTGTGACATCAGACAAATAAAGTACACACAAGGTGGACACAACATGCTGATTCTACTGGTTCGTCCCCTGAAGGTTTAAGTCTGTGACCAACTGAGGAAACATCTGGAAACATCAGGAAACATCTGCAGTAGAAACCATCCCGGCTCCGCCTCCTTCTCAAGTCATTTCTCTTTGTTTCCTCCATTAACAACACTCGACCACAGAACTGTTCCAATCTGATTCAACTGCGAATGTTCACATCTGTTGCTTGAGGAATCAAATTTAGAAATAAAGTCAAATAAAGCCGCTCAGAACATGAAGAGACGGATGAAGCTCCTCCCGCTGCCGTCACAAGGCCGGCCCACTTTCCCAGAGAGGACACGATGGAAGACAGATGCTCCGCACTTAACGATTTTCAGTCAATGAGATTTTTCCCCTCAAGTCGATATACGTTACAGAGCGACTTTTCATTTGTTCACTGAAACCCACGGCCGGTGTTGTGTGCTGTTCCTTTCCACAGCTGTTTAGCTCGGATGCTGTTAATTGATCGTTCCGCAGCCAATTTGGAGCGGCTGACTTTGGTCGTTACTTTTAAAAGTAATTTCAAAGAGTTGCGTTTAGCTGTTCGTCTTGGAAGCAATTTAGTGAAACTGATGCTCGAGTCCATTTGGCCACGCGGCTGATGAACTGGAAGAGGAAAAGGCCGGAGTGAGACTGAGTCTGTGAGATTGTGTTTTGCTCTAAAGTCAGAACGGAAAAGATAACAGGGCTACACACACACACGCATACAAGCAAACACACACAACTACACAAAGTCCCGGAGCTCAGGCAGGATGCACAGTGTGTGGGAGGAGCCGCGAGTGTCAGTGTGTTCTCACCGAATCTACATGTTGTGAAGTCGGGTCAAACGTATGTGTGTAACCTGGAATCACACGTTGACTGTCGCAGGACGACGCCCACAGAGGGAACATGTTCATATTTCTGCTGGAAAATTCACGTTGAGTGAATATCGACGACGTTTCCATGGTGACGGACGTGAAACTTGAAAACTACAAACACACAACCTGGTTCACGCTGTGGAAAGATCATCAATGATTCCATTTCTACAAACACGTCCTGTAGTTCCATCACTCTCGATGTCTCCAGATATTTCAGTGGACGTTTTATTCAACGTAGTCAAACCACGTGTGTGAAGGTCTCCAGTGCCCCCCCCCCCTCCACCTCCACCTCCACCCTCACTACCTGTCTACTACTTATAAAGTACCTCTTCCTTTATTGTGAAAAGGCCGGAGGTTAGTGGTGGTGGTATCCTGTGGCCCTCTCGTCCTGCACAGTGACTCCTCTCCACCTTCAGCATCCATCTAAATGTCCGGGTCAGACAGATGAATTCATATTTCAACCTTTTAATTGCATCCCAGCTTCATTAATACTCGATGCCTATAGATTTCCATATACACTCACACAGAGAGCCTGCATCGAGGTCGTGAATAATGAAACAACGTAGAGTGTGTGTGACGGCTTCGTGGAAACAGTTGATCGGGTTCGATGACATCACGCTGGCTGCAGGCGACTCAGGTGCAGATCCTCGTCTTCGGCCACCGGAGGCTACACGCTGCCGAGTGGAGATACGTGGAGAGGAGAAGATAGAGATGCTTTCATGTCCCACAGTGCACTCAGAGTGGTGACTTATTAAACAGGATCACATACTGGCTTCACTGAGCATCACTGGGCTGCAGTCATCCATGGAAAACACTCGGGAGAGAACGCAGAGGGACGACCTCCGGGGTCACGTGGATGGAATCAGCCGGAGGAGATCACTGGGACTTCATCATGAAGATTTCTACTTTATTTATAGTTTCATCATCAGCCCTCTCACAGGAATCCTGCTCAGTTATTTACCAACAGAAGTGATTCATAGAAAGTGAAGCTTAACGCAGCAGCTCTTTAGTTACACACCATGTTAATGCATGTTACTAAACTAACATGAAAGACACGTCGTCAGGCCAGGTTCTGAAAAACATGAAATGTCTCATGTAGGTCTCTTCAGAGTTTGATGAGGGGGAGAAGCCTTCTGTGTGTGTGTGTGTGTGTGTGTGTGTGTGTGTGTGTGTGTGTGTGTGTGTGTGTGTGTGTGTGTGTGTGTGTGTGTGTGTGTGTGTGTGTGTGTGTGTGTGTGTGTGTGTGTGTGTGTGTGTGTGTGTGTGTGTGTGTGTGTGTGTGTCCTTACAAGACATTTCACGAAACACTGAGAAAACCAGACTCAGATCTCATCTTATCTCAGGTTGGTTTCGTTGTGATTATGAAATATTGGCAGCAGGTAAAAGAAACACACACGTGCAGGACATGTGAGTTTGTGTGTGTTGGAGTCACAGAAATAACAAAACGTGCTGGAGGAAGCATCAGATAACAACTTCACCTCCAAGATCTTTAAAGAAAGAAAACAGCAAAGAGCATCTCTCCCTCCTCTTCCAACTCTGTTCATCTTTTTACCTCCGTCTCCGTCTTTCTCCAGGACAGAATAAATCCACTTACACACATGAGTAAGAGATCGAAACTCCACAAACTCCACAAACTCAAGACTGAGTAAAACAGTCAAAGCTCCTAATGGAGAAGGAAGGAGGTTCTGCAACGAGGAGGGAGGACGGAAGGAGGGAAGAGAGGGACTGAAGGGAGGAGACAGAAGGAGGGAGGACAGAAGGAGGGAGGAGACAGAGGGAGGGAGGAGAGGGACTGAAGGAGATACTTTCTGAACCATATCAAACACAGATCAACAACTGGAGACATCTCTTGTTTGTCCTCAGGGCGACAGAACCACTAAAGCAACAAAGATTCAATGTGACCTTTCAGGTCTTCAATGAAGAGTCTGAGGAGAACCTGGTTTCAGACCCGGTCCCCACAACAGACTCAGAACAAATCATGTCCTCCATCTTTATCTTCAGACTATTTTCCAACGCTCAGTAAATATATCTTCAATTTCCTCCTGTAAAAATCCTGTTAAATTGTTTTGTATAAGCCAGAAACTAAATGCTCCATTAAATATAAAGGTATTCATAATGTAGACTGAGCCCATTATATAATGTTGTAGAATTACATATTAAATCATTAAATGTGTATTGTTAAAGCATTAGCATGCAAAGTGCATTAGCAGAGCCGTGCAGCTGGTTTCCTCCTGAGAAGAACAAAGTGGAATAAAGTCAAGCAGCCTCAAAGTGAACTGAGGAGACCGAAGACATTAGCTCCAGCTGAACCAATCACAAGTCGTTGGAAGTCGTATTTAAACGTCTGCTGCAGTGACGTTAATGTGTTTGTGTTTCCTGTCAACACAGCAACATGTCCTGTGTTGTGATATTGATATCAAGTCGTCTTCAGTGAGAAACGCGAGGTTCAATTCCTCCAAAAGCAGCAGCTCCGGATAAATGGACTCACCAAGCGATGCAGAAAATTGAAAACACTGAAATATTCAATGGTTGATTCTCTGAGAGGACGCGCACACACACACACACACACACACACACACACACACACACACACACACACACACACACACTAACACACACATACACACACACATGTAGGACAGTTTTATTTGTCATATTTCCACGAAGGTGATAGATTCAGACAAAGTTAGAAAGTTTAGAATAAATATAATCAGTTCATCTCTGAGTCCGAGTTAATGTTTAAAGACAGACAGACAGACGGCAGCATAGATTAACATTGGAGACTACACTTCCCAGAATGCAACTCAACAGTGTCTTTAACTAGAGCATCTATCTCATATCAATCAAACTCCACGACTGTAACACCTGGTGACTTATCCTTTAATTATTATATTTGTGGAATATAAAAATAATAATTTGTTGTTTTGTGCATTTAAAGTTATAATAAAATGCTGTAGTTGAAATGACTTAAGGTGGAATTGACAGTGAACCTGTAGCTTTACTCAACTTGTGAACTTATGACTTTCTAGTAGTTTCTCCTCCAGGAGAGTAAATCACCTCCTGAGCCTTTTAACAAACAAACAGGAGACGTTTCTCAGTTTTCCATCTTTCAGTTCTGATTTCATGCCTCAGCAGCGATAACACAAGTACGAGATCTAGTTTTTTATGGACGCAGGGATATTTATTTCATCTTTTGCCCGATCAACCCTCTCACAGCTCTCTCTCCTGGACACTGGGACTGAGGCCGAGAGACAAAGTTTGGCTTGTTGCAGATTAAACTGTGGCTGAAGCGTGAGTCACTCAGGTTGAGAAGGCTCGAGTGTTTCTGAAGTAAAGTTCTGTCCTGACAGGAGACGAGAAGAAGAGCGGGGGGGGGGGTCAAAGGTTCAACACGTCAGGATCCTGTCGACACACAACTAGAAACAAAACACAAAAATGAATCTGTTTGTATCTGTGACGTACAGGATTTAGGATCATACGTGTTCTGCATGTTTTACTATCTCCGTCTATTTCTGTAAATCATTTCAATTCAGAGGCTTCAAGTGAGCTGCAGCACACATACACACACAGACACACACACACACACACACACACACACTCACACACAGCAGGAGGAAAGAGTTGTGCCATCAGCTGTGCATGAGTCAGCAGAAGGTTTTCCCCGTCCTACATCTATTCAGGAAAACACACACATCACTGCTGTGTGTGTGTTCACGTGCACGTTCACACACGCACACACACACACACACACACAGGCAGCACATCCTGTGTTGGCACACACAGCTACACAGTGTGTAGGCTCACTTTAAAAAAGGGTGCCTCGGCATCACACAGCACAAAATGTGCAGACTCACACTGACACACAAACATCTAATGAAGACGAGAAACAAATCAAACACGCACACACACACAAACAGAACACACACAGCACAAGAGGAGGACAGTGTGTAGAACAAGGTGAGAGGAGTTGTGTTGTGTGGAGAACAAGGTGAGAGGAGTTGTGTTGTGTGGAGAACAAGGTGAGAGGAGTTGTGTTACTGCTCGTTGAGACTTTTCCCACAAAGAGGAGATTTAATCGTTTTACCACCTGAAGCAGAAATGACAGAAATAGGGATTTGATGTGATCGTCAAATATGGATCAGTCACATCTCACTGACTCACAACACTGTCACATGACAAGACCGACTCACAACACTGTCACATGACAAGACCGACTCACAACACTGTCACATGACAAGACCGACACACAACACTGTCACATGACCAGCAGCAGGAAGACTCAGTCAAACCTGCAGCACCAGTCTGGACTTCAACACTTCTCAACCATATTCATCCGTCTGTTCCATGGAAACACTTCATGTTCTCTCACATCACACATGTCTTTATACTGTATATATATAAGTTTAATACCCTTCATATTTGTCTCTATATTTCTACTTATTCCTGCTGATGTCTTCTTGCTGCTGTAATATTATAAACGTCCCCCTTGCAGGACTAATAAAGGACGTTTTATTCTTATTCTTCATAGATCTTTTACCATATTTCCCTGTTATGAAGCAGCTAATAAAACGTTCAGCAGACGAACTTTACCGCCTCAATCAAACATTGAACACGTGCCAGGTCGTCTCTGGCTCCGCCCACCTGTAATTATTCCGCACACATAATCAAACCACACAGAGAATTACTGCAGCACATTCAAACCTCCGTCACAGGAAGAACTACCTGAGTCCTCGGGTGGAGTCAGAGCTTCAGAGGCTGAATCACATCCCAGTCACGTCCCTGGCCTCGGGGTCACCACAGGATGACAAGCTAACAAGGACACCTCCTCCCACCTGCAGAAAGGAGGAGGAGGAGGAGGAGGAGGAGGAGGAGGAGGAGGAGGAGGAGGAGGAGGAGGAGGAGGAGGAGGAGGAGGAGGAGGAGGAGGAGGAGGAGGAGGAGGAGGAGGAGGAGGAGGAGGAAGGTGGAAATAGAACAGGGAAGGAGTGCAGGGATGGAGAGGAGAAAGAGAAATGTCAACCTGTTGCATCATTAATTCATTAGTAATCCCAAAGCTTCTGCTACCTTCTGTCTTCTGCCCCCCCCCTCTCTCTCCTTCTCCCCCTCTCTCCCGTCCTTTCTCTCCTTTCCATTGCTGCTTCCCTTCTTCCCTTCTTTCCTTCTTCTAATTTCCTCGGCAAAACCCCCGGAGAGTTTGGCCAGTGGTAGTTTTGGGGATCGATGGCTGATCCTCTCTCACAGTGAGTGGACTCTAGAGAAGTTCTCACTCAGTAGAGATCCTATCTCCACCGAGGCCGAGCGTCACATCCATTCAATCAAGCAACAAACTACACACACTTCATTCATTCTGTATTTCCTGGGGAAATGGTGAAAATGTTGAAAAACGATTTGTAATGTTTCAGAAAGTGAAATCACTGCCCCACCCCCTGAATCCTGAGTTATTCACTGAGCTTCTCACATCTTCCCACCAGATCATGTTCTTACAAAACAAGCAACATGATCAGAAATTTCTAAAAAATGCCAAATTTCTTATCTAATTGTCACATGACTCAGGAAATCCCCCCAAATATCTGAACGACTTGATAGAACTCCACCAAGGAGGTAAAGTGGAGGTACCACAGTTTGTTTGTGTGTTTGTTTGTTGAAGAATCACCATGAAACTTAGTGGAATTATGTTTTCTGGGTCAGAGACTAATTTTAACGTGGATCCGGATCAGGACCAGATCCAGGAGGTTTTTTTCCACTTGAGAAATGAGGCTTTTCCAACGTCTTCATCGATCTCTCAGAGAATTATGTGTGAATATTGATTTAAAAATGCAGACATGTTCAGGTGGTTGGTATCGATGCGTGTGAGCAATTATCTGCAGATCCAACTGAAAATCTGGTTCTCGTGGATTTGAATGGGGTTTCATCGGGTTGTGCTTTTTCAGCCTCGCTTGTTTAAATTCAAGGGAATTGTTTTTAATCGTAAATGTTCTTTTGTCTTGAGCTGCGAACATGGACTAACAAACACAGCAGAAAAACAATCCACCAGAGAAGAAGAGGAGGAGAGGAACAAGAGATGAGTAAGAGGCAGAACTCTCTCTCCTCCCAGCTGGAGGAACTCCTCTGACCTCCTCCTCCACACTGAAACCTGCAGATGACTGTTGGTGTTGCTCTCCTGCCCCGAGGCATGCTGGGAGAACGCCAGGCAGCGCTAAGTGAAGCTGACGAGGAAGGTTGAGGGAAAGGATGGGCGCTGCGATACATACTGAAATGAATTCTTCACAGAGTAACTCCTGGAAGACAGTGAACATCACAGCCTGGTGATGTGTCTGCGGTGGAACACGGAGCCAACAAGGTGCCTGAAGGTGTTGATCTGCAGGTTTGATGCCGGCTGCTGTGGGTGGAGCCTGGGTGACGCTTCGCCTTCTGGAGGAATCGTTACATCACAGCCTTTGCATCGGCACATTGTATATACGTGTATAGATTGATTTATTTCTCTCTCTCTATCTTCTTGAGATTTTTTATTTTTTTATTAGAAAAATGGAATAAACCTTAATTCGCTGACGGCCTGCAGGGATGCACTCGATGTACTTTGGTTAATTTGATTTGCACGGCCATAAAAAGAAATAGAACTAAGGTAATTAAACAAGGTGATAAAATGCAGCCACAACAGAGGAACAACACAGCAGAAACACAATTTGTTTAGCAGAGATAAATGACAGAATTGTCGAGCTGTAATAACTTTCCTCAAGACAAAAGAAGACAAATCCAGCAAAGTCCCGACGATAAGATTCAGCTGAACCAGATGAAAAAGATCTAAACGACTTTAGAACACGACATGATGGACGAGGGCAGGAAAACAACAGCGTTCAGGAAAAATAAGCAGAAAATAAACATGAAGACACGTCTCCGGGGGGGGATTAGTGGAGGGGAGTGGGAGGAGGACCACCGAGGGGAACTTCAACCGTTTGGTTCAGACTCTGGAAGAGCGAAGGGGAAGCTCAGCGGTGGCCCGGAGCTGTCGAGCCCAATTATCACAAACATCTCAGACAAGTGGCGAGAAGAGGAGATCAGAAATCGTTCTTAAATTCTGGAACGTATTAAAAACCCCTGAACCATCCGGCTGCCTCAGAGATTCACCGGAGCCGTGAGAGAAGTTCGATTCCCAGACGAACAGTTTCCTCCCGACCGAGTGACGTCTGCACAAACTCCTGCTGCTGCTGTTTGGAAGTGAAACTAAAGATTTATGGTTCAAACTGATGCTCCTGCAGCTGAAGGATGAGAAGCAATAAAGAGAGGAACTGACCCAGTTTGATCAAATATAGAATAAATCATAACCCAGGCGGCTGAAATGTACTCACACAGCACTTTGAAATAGGGCAAATAGAAAGATACACAACCAAGAACAATATCTGTAAGTAAACGATCCAGTCGAGACACTTTTAACAAACCAGTGGCGTCTGCAGAGAAGTGGAAACTCAAACTCAGGATGAAAACAACTGCTGGTGTCGTCAGGTTGTGTTGAGTGACAGGACAGTGTGTGTTGTGTTCTGCTGTCCAGCCGTCAGCCATGTTTAAGTTCTAAACACAAGTACACAACATCTTTGTTTGTGCCACTTCCTGGTTCGCTGGCTCTCATGGGCTGTGGCTCGGATCGGGGTTGAAATCAGCCGTCAGTGACTTGTGTTAACTTGTCACAGGATTTGATCATTTGGCCAAAGAATGTGTTCAGATCAGCCTTGAATCAGCAGCGATGGATGAGGAGATGAAAAGACCCACAATCTGACTCCTTCTGCTCCAGAGTGGAACCAGCCGAAGAAATCACATCACAGCAAACAGAACCGTGCAGCTCCAGCAAACCTCCTTTTTAATATGAGGTGAATCTGGGACTCCTCCCATTCAGCCTGTTCCTGCTCCAGCAGAATCTCGTCAACAGTTTGTGTTCGTCCAGTTTTATCAAACATGATTGACACTGTGGGACATCGTGCTTCTGCTAATCTGAAAGTCACTTAGCGTCTCTAACTGGAGGAAATAAGCGTTTAGCGACGTCCTGAAGTGAAAAGATAAACTCTTCATAGAACGTGTTAAATGCATTTGATAGTCTCTTTATTTAAAGATGGTTTAAAATGATCACTTTTATATGTTAATGTAGGTTAATTACATTTTCTAATTCAGCTTTCTGTTCAGGCTTTTTTAAAATCATAATACAAGTGTCCTACATGAATATTATTGATATCTAGGAGGAGTGCAAAAGTCCCTGTGAGGTTGAGACTCTACCTTTCCACAGAGAGAAGGAGGGATTAGGAAGAAGAGATTAGCATGAATATCGTTAGAGAGACGGAGGAGGAGGTGAAGAGAGAAATCGGAGACGTCAACATGTACGATCAGAGTCCGACACAGGAAGTGAAGTCAGTCACAGAAACGAGCGTCGGCCTCTCACAGGCTAACAGCTGGATTAGCATTAGCAGCGCTACACAACAGCAGATTAGCATTAGCGTTATGGATAAGCCTCAGCATGGGCCGGGGCTGCGGGCTAAGAGATTAGCACGAGCTGTAGCTCGGAGCTACATTAGAGAGAGATTAGAGTCCGACAGTGGTGAGCTCCGCTGGACCAAACGGCCGAGGACGTGACCTCATGCAGACGTGACGACAAAGATTCAATTACAAACTCTATAAACCATATTAATAAATAGTTGAATTCAACCTCAGGATTTAACCTCAATCAAGACACAAGCTTCAGCTGCTTGTGAGAAACTAAAGTGAACTTGGTGTCAGCTCCTGGAAGAGGAGGAGGAGGAGGAGGAGGAGTAAGAGAAGGAAACGGAGAGAGAAGGAGGAGGAGAGAAGGAGGTGGAGAGAGGAGGAGGAGAGAGAATAAGGAGAATGAGAGAGAAGGGGACAGAGAGAGAAGGAGGATGAGAGAGAAGGAGGAGGAGGAGGAGGAGGAGGAGGAGGAGGAGGAGGAGGAGGAGGAGGAGGAGGAGGAGGAGGAGGAGGAGGAGGAGGAGGAGGAAGAGGAGGAGGAGGAAGAGGAGAGAGAAGGAGGTGGAGAGAGAAGTAGGAGGAGGAGGAGGAGGAGGAGGAGGAGGAGGAGGAGGAGGAGGAGGAGGAGGAAGAGGAGGAGGAGGAAGAGGAGAGAGAAGGAGGTGGAGAGAGAAGTAGGAGGAGGAGGAGGAGGAGGAGGAAGAGGAGAAGGAGGAGGAGGAGGAGGAGGAGAAGGAGGAGGAGGAGGAGGAGGAGGAGGGAGAAGGAGGTTAAGAGAGAAGGGGACGGAAAGAGAAGGAGGTCATCTCCTCCTCCTCCTCCACCTCGTCCTCCTCGTCCTCCTCCTCCTCTTCCTCCCTCACTTCCTCTCCTTCCTCCTGTGTTTTCTCTGCTTCCTTCCTCTTGCGTTTCCTTCCCTAAGCCTCTGACTCCTCGTGGCCTGTCTCACACCTCTGCTCCCACATGAGTTCTAACAGATAAGTACGGTTCTATCTTGAGCTCGGCTCCTCGCTCTCTCTTCCTAGAAAGTAATTTGGCAGCTGGTCGCTTAGTCACTCGGCAACCACCTCTGTCACCGGGCGGCCATCGATCTCCTGCTTCTGGCTAAATCCTGCTGCTGCCCACTCACACACAGTGACACACACACACACACACCCTGGGAAGAGACTCAGATCGAGGGACATTACATTACATCACATTTCATTTAGCTGACGCTTTTATCCAAAGCGACTTACAATAAGAGCATTAACCCCGAGGGTACGAACCTAGAACAACAAGAATCAAGACAGTACAATTTCTTTGAAATAAAGCAAAACTACAAAGTGCTATAAGTAAGTGACATTTTAGTTCTACCAAAGTGTTAGTTTCAAAAGTGGTTAGTTTTTTTTTTTGTTTTTTTAAAAAAATTTTTTATTCAAGGTACAGTCGGAAGAGGTGTGTTTTTAGTTTTCGGCGGAAGATGTGTAAGCTTTCAGATGTCCGGATATCGAGTGGGAGCTCATTCCACCATTTAGGAGCTAGGACAGCAAACAGTCGTGATTTTGATGAGTGTTTAGCATATTTCGATACTCGTTTCATTTCCAGGTCTTATTTAAATACTAACGTTAATGTGATGAAAGTATTCAGTCAAACCATTGACCCTAAACAAAGATGGACATCAATAGATGGTTTCTGTCATTTCAGGTCGTTCTTATCACACTGATGCTCAAGTGTTCCTGTTTCAGATCAGTTTGGATTGAATTAGTTATTAAGTAATTACTTTATTCTATATAAAGAACGATATAGTGAGTTCCACAGAAAAGCGTCGTGAAGCAGACGTCATTGTCTCAGGATTTGAACGTCAGACAACGATCTCTCCTGCTGATGGAAAGTCCCTCAGTAAATTGTGGCGCATTTATCTGAGATATTTTATCTTTATTCTTTCCCAGCGGGAGGAGGTGGAGATGCGTCATCCATCTTTCTTTACAGTCTGAGTGACACGGACGAGTTTCACAGAGAGGAGCAGTGAACATGTGTGGAGAGGAACTGAGTCTGGATCCATGGAGAAGATCTTTGTTCTGTCGTCTGCTCTGATGTTACTGGTCCAATCAGATCGCTGAGCACCACCACCCACTCCGCCTCCCTCTCCCTCCCCCTTCGCTTTCTGTGTTCTCTCCATCTCGTCTAAATGAAACGAGAAATGACAGAGATGCAGCCATTAGCCCCCCCCCCCAGCTCACTGTTTAACCTGTCGTCTCGTCTCTAACACGGAGGAACACTCGTATCATTAGAGGCGTGTGTTGAGCTGTGAGCGTCTGTTTGTGTTTGTTTTATCTTCCATCTTGTTGGGCTGAGGTTCCATTAGAGAAGATCAGAAACACCGAGGCAGCGCTCTCCACCGTGAAGGAGGTGGGAGGAGGTGGAGCAGGTGGGAGGAAGGAGGGAGGAGGTGGAAGGAGGGAGGGAGGGAGGGAGGGAGGGAGGGAGGGAGGGAGGAGAAGGAGATACAGACAGTCAGGGAGTAAACAGTGCTGTCTGAAAACAAGCGTACTCTCCTCCTCCTCCTCCTCCTCCTCTATCTCCTCCTCCTCCTCCTCCTCCTCCTCCTCCTCCTCCTCCTCCTCCTCCTCCTCTATCTCCTCCTCCTCCTCCTCCACTTTACATCTCGTCATGTTAGTTCCTCTAACTTTTAGTTTCTCCTCCTCTGTCCTTTTCTCTCTGCATCACCAACTTTAACCGGAATCACAAACAAGTCAGCCAAAGAAAATGAATAATGGAACTCGTAGTTTTCAGTTGCTTTTTTAAAAACAAACACAACTGCAGTATTTGTGTCTCATTGTGATGATGACAGCTCAGAAAATTAGAAGAATGAGCAGAAAATGAAAATGAGCTGCTGCTTGTTGTTGTTGTTGTTTGTGCTGAAGATAACTTTCACATTTTTCCTTTGTAAATTTGGAGACATCCATCGAGGCAGCGAGTCAATATTATTAATACCATCAAAATTCAATTCTGTGGCCGTATAGAAAAAGTATGAAAGGTAAGATCAGATAAGTGGAATTAATTATTTACCAAATACAAGTATTAAATAAAATATATTATCACACTATTCCCACAAAATACATCACACTTTCCAGAGTTTCCAATGTGCACAGACACACACACAAGCTTCACCTGAACCCGAACAACGAAGCTTCCTCCTGTTTGACAGTTTAACTGGTTTTAGCAGTTTCCTCTGTTTACACAACAGAGAGGATTATGGGAAATATCGTGACTTGACATCTGATCGTCACACAACCTGTGAGAGTTTCTACGTGTTGTGCTGAAGTCTGCAGGAGACTGGAGGACGTTCTCTGTTCTCGCTCGACCGTCCTGCTTCCACTTCTCATTAGTTTGATTTGAACTCACAGGTTGGATCTTGATGAAACGTCTCTAAACTCTGTCAGCGGTCACCGGAGCAGCGGCTGAATGAGATCTGACTGTGTGTGAGTGACGGAGCTGGATTAAACCGCCCCGATGTTCAGCAGGAGAAACTTTATCTCTCTTTACCATCTTGTCTGATTATTCTGCAGCCGCCTGGAGAGGACACTCGGCAGCTTAATACAAACGTCAGCAGCAGAGTCAGTGAGTTTCACTCTGAAGTGCTGGTCCTCCTGAGGGCAGTGAAGCCTCCGGGCGGCTCAGACATGAACTGAACTGCAGAGATCTATAACTTGAAGTTGAGGTGTCATTGAAGATTAAAAGTCAAAGTCACAGACTCACATTTCACCTGAGGTGCCACCGCTCTGAGATCTGCCCACACACATATATATATATATATTTAATATATAAAGACACACTTTCTTTAAGAATCTCTGAGGAAACCAGGTCATCAGAGCAATGTGAATCGCGCTCTCTCTCTCTCTCATGTTGTTTTTAATTCTCTCTCATCCTCCCTTCCCATCCAACATCTCTCCTCTTTTTGCCTTTTACTCTGATCCTGCAACAAATCCCATTTACATGATCCACAGGAAACTCCCTTTCTAACAACGTAGAGCTTCTTCTTGAGTTTGAAATGTTGTCGATATATTGTTGTGGTATATTTGTGTTACATGTTTGTAGTAATCTATAGTGTCAGAAACGATGAACCATCCGGTCACAGCCAACAGGAACAGGGAACAGTGAGCTCCTCCAATCAGAGACATTCCTATTACACCTGAGGATTGTGGGTAGTGTAGTATATCTCCTTAAACCACAACTGATACAAATAGAGGAAAATCTACCGTGGATGGTTAAAATATTACGGCTGATAAGTCAAATCTCTACACAGAAAATGAATCAGATTTTTGCGGTTGAGCCACATAAACAGTAACAATACAATATAAGACTTTATATATTGTCATCAGAGCAATGTGAATTTATAAAGAGACAGGGGAAGGAAATGCAAAGTTATTATGATCTGACTCAGTATCCATCTCTCTCTCTCTCTCTCCACCCCCCCCTCTCTCTCTCTCTCTCTCTCATGTTGTTTTTAATTCTCTCTCATCCTCCCTTCCCGTCCAACATCTCTCCTCTCTTCACCTTTTACTCTGATCCTGCAACAAATCCCATTTACATGATCCACAGGAAACTACAAGCGTTTCATGTTGAAAAGCTTCAAAGCCTCTTTACGTTCCCCTTATCAACAAGGTGAGAATTAAAATGATGAAAGTACAAAAGGAAACAACAAGGACGTAAACAAAGCTCTTGCTCTGCAGCTACGTTAGCATCGCTACTCTTCACGTACAAAAACACAAGAAATTAAACTGTGCAGTACAATTACTCACACAATTACAACACTGAATAAACCAAAGAACATTTAAACAGGCTCCTGGTTCCTTTAAGAATGGACGCAGACTCCAGGTGCTTAAAGTGCGTGAAACGTGTATTAACCGGAATGACCAGCAGGGGGCGACTCCACTGGTTGTTTCTGTAGAAATCTATGAGAAAATGTCAGGAAACATTCAAGGAGTTTACGTCTCGATCTCTAGTTTCATGCATGAACATTGATTCCTTGTGATTGACAGCTACAGTTCACTGGGTGCAGGTGGGCAGGTGGGCAGGTCCTGTCCTATGCCTCTCAGTCAGGCTCCACCCCCTGCCACTCCATATATGGTTACTCAGATCCTGTCCGATCGGATCTGTACTCTGATCTGATTCGCTGAGATGCACCTGAACACCAGGTCTGATGGTTGTTCCTGAGCTCGTTGTTTTCAGAGCCAACTCATTACGTACTGCTCATGTTTGTTTAATTTGCAAAATCCATTGCACATCATTTTTATAGTTTGAAAACTGACTCCCCGTCTCCCTGCAGGTAATCTCATGAAAAATATGCTTTTAGAGTTTTATTAACTGGTAATAAATACAATCAGAGAATCATTTGTTTGAATAAAATAAGCATGAAGGTCGGACACATTTCCTTTTACAGCTGCTGCAGCAGAAATGTCTCACACAGCGAGTTGGGCTTGTTCAGTGAGATTTGTATGTTTGGATTTCATAAAGAGCCGAGCACAATTTATCGTACACCATGACGACCTCCTGCTGTTCCCACCCGGCTTGTGGACACATGATTGAAGGGATGAATCTTCAGATCGATACAGTTTATAAGCAGCTACGTGATCAGCAGCTCCTCAGATACATTAACCTAACACGCGTCGATATGTCGACTGTGATTAATCAGTCATGAGGAGACATGAGCGCGGTCCTGCAGCTCACTGCTGCACAACACAACACAACACAACCTCATTCAAACTGCACACAACTTCATAGAAATACACTGTGTGAAGTGTTGGATTTAATAAGGAGGTTAAGCTGGAGAGAGAAGTGGAAACTAGACTTTAAGTTCCTTTGGATTATTGGCTGAATCACATGCTAACATGGAATTTAAAAACAGTCTTATATTCAGTCCCTCCAGGATTTCACAGGGTTTCTTCAGGATCGTTGGAAGCGTAAAATGTCTGATTTCACGGCAGCTTTTCTAAAATATTGTGATGCAGGTTGCAAGTTTTTTATTCCTTTTTATGTGTGACAAAGATGGAGGTAAAAATTGCACTAAAAAAAGGCCTTGACACCATTTTAAACCTTTTTTTATAGACTTTTTCAACACAGAACTCACTCAGCATCAGTTATGGTGATTTGTTCTCGTTTTTCACCTCTTCTTTGTGTGTCTTTGTTGAAATGTAGTTTTTGTGCTCATGGCTTTCAAAGGCAGTTAATTCCTCCCTCGTATGAAACTGAATGTCTCCAGGAGTTCCAGTTTCTGGAGCTCGACTGGAGAGATGAGACACCTCAGGTTTCATCCTGTGTGCACAGGGACACGCTGTCCTTAACCCAAAGGACGCAGGAGTTAAACATATTACATTCCTCGTTTCCTATCCAGTTATTCTGTTCTGCACAGAAGCTTAATTCAGCGTTTCCTGGGTAATATTGGAATTATGGGCGCCGCAATAAGAAGAAGCAAACAGCCGGCCTCTGTTCAAACATGATAAGAAAGACGAGACAAAGCTACAGAGTCACCGTTGAACTGAAGGTGTAGTTTTCTCTCCCCCACTTGTCTCAGGACGTTAAAGGCATCAGATGTAAATGTTTCAGGGAACAGGACCTGGTTCGTCTCTGCCTCCAGGAATAAAGAGATAAATTCAGTGTGAGCTCCAGTGATGAATAGGTGTCATGTCCAGGGGCTGTGCAGGTAAAGCTAAGCTGCTTCGAGCCACGCAACAGGAGATAAGCTGCCGGTGCACGAGTCACCTCGGCTCAGGCTTAATTCATAAATGCACTTCTATGGAAGCACTAACCTGGAGGGAAGAGGGTCTGTGAGATGGTCAAATCCTGAACCACATGGATTAAGTGGATCAGAAATCCACTGGCTTCCTGCAGCCTCCGATCTTTACTGCTCTCCTCAAATCAGTAATGAACACGATTCTCATGAAACAGTGTTTGTGCTTTAACATAGAAACTAATTTTCTCTGAAGCAAAACTGTCTCGTCTCTGTATAAAAAGTTGAAATGAAACATCACTTTATAATTTCGAAAAATCCTGAGCGATGAGTTGTGAAGACAAGTGTGATGTTCTGTCATTTCAGTTTGTTATTTCAGTCTCTAGGTTTTCTGTTTCCTGTTTTATTTTGTAGTCTTGTGTTCCTTGTGTGTTGTTTCTGTCTTCACTTCCTGTCTGTGATTGTCTTGCCCATTCCTCATGTGTTTCACATGTGTCTAATTGCCCCTGCCTTCCTCCTTTTGTATTTAAGCCTCTGTGTTCCCCTTTGTCCCTTGTCGGGTTGTACTCGTTGTTTCACGTCGTCTTAATGGTTAGTTCTTGTCTGCTGTTTCGTCCAGCTTCCCCTGCTTCTTTCCTTGTGCGCCTTGTCGCTAGTGCTTATCTACTAGTGTTCCTGTTCTGTTGGTTTGTTGTTAAAAGGACTTTTGTTATATTAAATTACCTTTCTTTTGATACCTCTGCATCCTGGGTCCATCTCTCCCTCATCTAACCGTGACAACAAGATCAGAACAAGACGTCTTTCAGGACTCCAGAGACCTTGTGTGTTTAGAAAACTCATGATCTTTTACTTCTTGAATATTTTCTTAAAGACCTGACGACTGGGAACAACTGGGACGATGGTGCTGGACAGAATGTCAACCTAGAGGCTTTGAGACAGCAGCTCACAAACCGAGGTGGAAGGACATCAGATCTCAGTGTGGACACTGTTGTGCAATAATGGTTAGGAGTGATACCATAAGCTGGTGTGCCTTTCGGCGTTTAATACATTTGGTTATCAAAATAAAATATAAAACATTAATATTTAAAATATTAATATTAAATCATAACTTAGGCTTGTTTAAGTTCTCGCGGGGCACCACCCTTCATAGAAGGGAAAAGATAGCCAATTTATTGATTAAGATCAGTCTCGTTTAGATCTGGTTCACTTAGAAATCTTAATATTTACTATTAAAGATTATATAGTGAACAGTTAAGGTTTATAGTTATTGACAGTGTAACGGTTGGCAAACTTCACTTATGCAACATTAATGAAAGGACAAGGTTAAAAGAAAACATTTATTATCAACATAATAAGTATAAAACACAAGTTACTAACAAAATGTACTAAACTAACAAAGGTGTGTGTGTGTGTGTGTGTGTGTGTGTGTGTGTGTGTGTGTGTGTGTGTGTGTGTGTGTGTGTGTGTGTGTGTGTGTGTGTGTGTGTGTGTGTGTGTGTGTGTGTGTGTGTGTGTGTGTGTGTGTGTGTGTGTGTGTGTGTGTGTGTGAGTGACACGGGCTCTCTGGTAGTTAACAAAGAGAGTCACACCTTCCTGTGGGCTCCTAAAATGGTTGCTCCTAAGATAGCAGCTCCTCCCTTCTTCTGGAGTGGGGGCGTGGGTACGAAGGTAGTGATATGCGGTGTCTGTGAGAATGCTAATTAAGAAAATGGCAGGGTCTGTGTAGAGCTTAACTCACATTAACTTTCATTTAGCTTGTTACTACAATAACACCACATATATCAAACTTTAAAAACACCACACAGAATCAAATAAACAATCTTGCTTAGTTCTAGTATGATAATTAAGCCCAGTATGATACCAGTCCTTGAACAGGGAGAAAGTTGCTGTGCGGTTCACTGTTCGTCCTGGCGTTGTGTGAAGTCTCCGGTTCTGTTGAGCTGTGGCTCAGATGCTGGTTCGAAGTTCTTACTTACAGGACACCGAGTCGCTGCAAGGAGTCTGGAAGAGCTTGAAGGGCGAGGAGATTTCCTTGAGAAGATGAGCTGAAAGCTCGACCTTTGCCCTCCAGTTGTTGGATGCGAAGAGAAGATGCCAGGCAGGAGCAGTCAGGCCCGTGCTAGGCGATGCAGGAGAGAAGAGGCTGGACAGCCCGCTGACCTCAGAAGAGTTGAGGAGAAGAGAGCTGGAGCAGCCCTCCGCCCTCCGAGGGAAAGAGAAAGAGGAAGAGTTGGGGGAGGCTCTTAAATAGGCCCAGTAACCCCCAGGTCATATGACCAGAGTGACCAATTGGAGTTGACTTTTGCGGCTTTTAACACCTATGTGTGACGATGTCCAGAACAGAAGCGACCTGTGGCCCTCTGGGAGACTGAGTTCCTTGAATGTCTCAGAACAATGGAACCTGTGGCCTCTTAGGAGATTGAGTTCGCTCCAGCACATGCGGCCATGTGGTTTCAAGTTTTGGCTACACATTTAGGCCGAAAAGGAGGCCTGTAGTTGCACAAAAACATTGCCCAACAACACATTGAGGTGTAAATAAACTCAAATCATATCGGAATTCAGATTGAACGAGGTAGTTTATATCTCCAAGTTCGTCAAAGTACAAATGAGGAAAATGGCCCAAATAGGTCTAGCATATCTATCCCAGAGACTAATTTGGGTTTGTTATGAAAAGACACATGTCCCTATAGATTTTTGTAGATGTTGGTCAATCGTAGTGCCAGGGCTGCCCTTTAGGGGGCGCTAGTCAGTTATTTTGCCACGCCCATTCCTTAAAACCATATGAATGTCTGCAGGGGGGGGGGGGGGGCTGTTATTACACACATGTAGTTTGAGGGAGGTTGGCATTAATGTCAGTGTAATTATAGATTTCTGTCTTTACAAAGTGAGAACTAAATATGTGTGATAAAGGAAGGTCAGTGTTTGATTGACAGCTGATCTCTGTGCGGAGCAGAAACGTCACCACAACGAACTTTGATCAACAAACACGGAGACAAAAGAAGTTAATGATTTACACACAGAATCTAAATCACTGCTTTTAATGACTCGAGTCTATTTGAGTTTACAGAACTCAGCTGTGGATCCATCATAATAAACCCTAACTCCAGCATAGAGAGGCTGAGTGAATGTGGTCTTGACTCTGTGGAGGAGAGTCATGGTGTCAGAGACGCTGTAGAAGGACAGAACACCTGCACTGTGATCCAGGTACACTCCTACTCTGGAGGACTTAGGACCTGACACTGGACTCCAGATGCTTTTGAAACGAAAGTTATAACTCTTTCTATTACAATGTAACACCCAAGATTTATCATTTAATCCAAATACACATTCATGTGAGTCTCTTGCTCTTCTGATATTCTTGTATGCAATTGCTACACCAACTCCTCCTTCCCCCACCTCCACCTCCCAGTAACAACGTCCAGTCAGACTCTCTCTACTCAGGACCTGTTCCCACAATGTGAATCTGTCTGGGTGACCAGAATAAGACTGAGCTTCTCTCATACATGTTACTTTTCTGTTTCCCTCAGATAATAACAGATGTCTGTGTACTGTGTTTGGATCCATTGTGATTTCCTGTGAATATCTTAAGAACTCAGCTCTGGTCTCTGGCTCTGGTTGTCGCAGTAAAACATCCACTTGAGACACAATCTGTAAAATCTGTGTCTCACTCAGAATGTCCTGTAGTCGACCTCTGACCTGGGACAGAGCTACTGTCACGTCCTCAAAGTCCCTCAGAGGACTGATCCTGAAGCTGGATGAGTGTGTAGATTCACTGAGTGGTGACAGTGAGGGGTAGTTGTGTAGAAGCTGGTTGTGATCCTCTGCGTCTGAGAGCTGCTTTAGTTCATGGTCTTTCCTCTTCAGCTCAGTGATCTCCTGCTCCAGTCTCTCCTGAAGTTCTCTGACTCGACTCACTTCAGTTTCCTGCTGGGATCTGATCTGCTGCTCCACATCAGAGCTTCTTTTCTCCAGCAGAGGGATCATCTCAGTGAAGATCTCCTCACTGTCCTCCACTGCTTTATCAGCAGAGCCAATGACGGCCTCCTCCTCCTGTTGAAGCAGCTTCACGTCTTTCTCTGTGTCCAGTACTCTCTTCCGGATTGTTTGTCTCCTCAGCCTGAGCTCCCTCTGCCTCTTTGTTCTTTCTGCTTCAGCTGACACTGTGTCGTGGTCTTTATGTTCCTCCACAGAGCAGAGATAACAGATACACTGCTGATCAGTGAGGCAGAACATCTTCATCACCTCGTTGTGACGAGAGCAGATGTTCTCCTGGAGCTTCTCCGAGGGCTCCACCAGCTTGTGCTTCTTCAATGCAGCTGACTGAAAATGAGGCTGGAGGTGAGATTTCCGTTTTCTCCCAGTGCAGACATCACAGGCCACATCTTCAGGTCCAGCAGAGCAGTGATCAGCAGGAGCAGCTTGGAGTCCAGTCTTCTTCAGCTCCTCCAGTGAATCAGCTAACATGGTGCTTTTCTCCAGGACAGGCCTCGGTGTGAAGGTCTGTCTACACTGAGGACAGCTGTAGCTTCCTCTCTCCTCCTCTTTGTCCCAGTGGGTGTTAATACAGCTCTTACAGTAGCTGTGTCCACAGACAGTAGTCACCGGATCCTTCAGTAGATCCACACAGATCCAACAGGATAATCTTTCTCTGTCCAGGTGACTTTCTTGCTGCTCCATTTCAGCTGCTGCCAGAGACTGTAGAACAGATTCACTTCCTCTGAACACAAACAGATCTCTGCTCCTCCCTCTCTCGTTCACTTCCTCTTTTCTTTCTTCTTCGCTGTACCTCAATGTTTAAACGGTTTGAGGAAATGTCCCAATTCTGAGAGGGAGAGAGACGTAACCTGTGCAAGACATAAAGCTTCCTTTGATCCCTGACCACTGTCACTGCCAGAGTACTGCATGCCTTTGATGGCTTAGCATCAAAGGATTCATGGTCCATGTATGTCAGCGTTACAGAACATCATGTTTTAATGGCGTGTAATCAAACTTTGACGCCACGCCACGGTCACACCATGTGACGAAAAATCTATCGTAGAGTTACTTTGTATCTCCATCTTGTTGTGATGACACTCATCTCAATTTGAAGTTGATCTGATGAAAGCCCTGGTACAAGTACTTCAAAGTAAAAATGTGGAATATGGCCAAAATGGGGACTAAATGCAAAAAAGCAGGCTTCCTGTTGCGTTTTTACAATTGCACCGAAAGACTTTTGTGTTTGCTTGGTCATGATACACATGTGTATCGATTTTTGTTAAGATCGGTCAATGTGAACACGTTCCAGGGGTCTCGGGGGGGCACTGTTGAGCCATTTTGCGACGCCCATTGAAAATTCCTCCAGGATACGTACATTTTCACCAATTTCTAACTTTCTGCAAATTTTGGTAAGAATTTGAGCATGGTAAACCCCTCAAAAAGCCAATTAATTTGCCTGAATAATAATAATCCTTACAATTTCAATAGGGCCTCACGTCTGTCAGTGCTCGGGCCCTAATGAGACGTATTTTAATGTAAAGTATAAATGGAGTCAGATTATCAAACACATGATGACTGATCTTCTGCACCATTCTTTCTAGATCTTATCTATTTAAGGCTAACATGAGAAACTTGGATGCATCCACTGGACAATAAGAATAAATCGTATGAGCTCTGGTACAGGAAGTACATTTCTTATTTCTTATTTTAGAAAATCCTGTGTACAGAGGAGTGAAGGAACTACACATCCCATAAACCACTGCAAACAATCCCTTTCTAACAACGTAGAGCTTCTTCTTGAGTTTGAAATGTTGTCGATATATTGTTGTGGTATATTTGTGTTACATGTTTGTAGTAACCTATAGTGTCAGAAACGATGAACCATCCGATCACAGCCAACAGGAACAGGGAACAGTGAGCTCCTCCAATCAGAGACATTCCTATTACACCTGAGGATTGTGGGTAGTGTAGTACATCTCCTTAAACCACAACTGATACAAATAGAGGAAAGTCTACCGTGGATGGTTAAAATATTACGGCTGATAAGTAAAATCTCTACACAGAAAATGAATCAGATTTTTGCGGTTGAGCCACATAAACAGTAACAATACAATCTATATAAGACTTTATATATTGTTCTATCTCTATACAGTGAATCATCATCACCTCACATTCTCCTGATATGTGTCCCTGCTTCACAAAGGCGGCCATGACACCCGGCAGTCGTCCCTGCTGGAGAGCTCCTCCTTCTCCTCCTCCTCCTCATCCTCCTCCTCCTCCTCTTCACCCCCGACCCACCACTCCGGCGTTTTCCATTTCGCCGCGATGACACAACCATCACAGCAGACGGGACGTGAAGAAGAAACCCTTCAGAGCCATTAGAGACAGACACAGACGGAGTGGAGTGCTTCCAGTGAGCCGGCCTCTTTCTGCTCTTCAATTTCATCCGCCACTTTCTTTTTATATCCATCCCCTCGCCCCCCCCCCCCCCCGACACTTCCTGTCCTCCGCTCGCCACGCAGCTGTCTGCTTCCATCTGAGCTTCTCCATCACTCATCCCTTTTCTTTCATTTTCCATATCTGCTGCCTCTCCCCTCCTCCGTCCATTGGGAGAGGAAATCCCGTCTGTTGTATGAGAAGTGAAATGACCGGATGATATTCAGCTGTTTTCCTTTGTTCGAGAGTTTCTAATATTTCAGGTGCAAACTGAACAAGACTCTTCAGCAGCGTGGGAATCGTCACATGAAGCCAATTATCAAACTTCAGCTGGAAGATCATCCGTGATTTTTCTATAAATAGGAATATCACTCAAATTTAACGCAGTTTATTATTCATATGAAAACATTTCATTTGCTTTGCACTGACTTACAACCAGACTTCATTTAAAACTGGGAATAAATCAAAATGATCCCCATGACTCTGACTGCTGGATGGTGGCGTGCCTGTGGGAGATATCTCACCTCGATTTGCATCTTTATTTCCTCTTTGGAGCCGTGACGCCCGTCAACATCGATTATTAATGTTATATATATGTTATAACGTGAGAGGGGGGAGGAGGCGGAGCCGAGTGCTCTCTCACACTGCGACAGGAAACTCAAGTTTCAAACTAAAATGAAAACGCAAACATAAAGCGACTGCTGACACAGACTCAGCTGGTCGTCAACAGGTCGGCTTATTTGCTGAGGTTTGATAATTATTTATTCATTCATTCATCAGTCCAGTCCCCCCCCCCCCCATGCTGACTCAGGGATCCTCAAGTTTGAATGTTTCACGTTGTTTAGTTCCAGTAACCGTCCAGTTTCCAGACGAGACACTGACACTCAGTTTAAACACAGGATTAGTTCAGAGGATTAAAAACAGCTGCAGCCGCTGATCAGCTCCACACCTGCAAAGTCAAACTGGATCCGGACTTCTGTTCAAAGTTAAAGTTCAGACTTTTGAAGACATAATGAATGAAATTAACCAGCTTAGTCAAGTAGGACAGATACTTTCACTTCCTCCCGATTGAAGACCTGACTTTTAGTTTCTAAGACATAGAGATAATTTGGATTCTTGACTTTTTTTAATGTTGCTGCTTCTTCATCAGCAGATTGAGTCCAGATGTGACTGAGACACAAAGATAGATGGTGTTTCACAAGCCCCCTGCCCCTCCCCCCTTCTGCTCGTCTTGACTCAGGCAGAGTAATAAAATCTCCCAGCATGCCGCGGGCCGGCGCTGTCGTTGCCACCACTTGCTGAGTGCGGCTGATCGATGGAGGCTGTGAATATTTACCTCTCATCTCTGTCCTGTTGTACAGAGCCGTCGATCCGAAGTCAACAACCCGCCTGCGAAGACACGAGGGCGAGCGGCGAGACGCACACGGAGGAGGACGGGGCGACTCTTCAAAACGCCAGAGAGCGAAACCCACATGACCTCCGTGGGTCGATCGCTCACTGTACATGTTCAGGACAGGAGTGGGAGGGGCTTCTCCTCTAAGTGCAGGTTAAGTTCCAGATTTAGTTTGAGATAAGTTATGGAATCTTCACTTTGAATTGAATGTCACTTTTGGATGTTGTCAGCTCGTTGTTGGAGGAGAAAACCGGACACAGTTGATTACCAGCTTCACAGAAGGCAACAGGTGATGAAGGACGATGTGACGCTAAATGAAGCTGGATTACAAATCATATTCAGGGTATTTTGAACTCACTATGAAGCACAGACACCAAATGTGACAAAATGTCAAAGATTTAAACACAAAAAAGTTGTTTGTCGTGTTCCTTTAGTGACCGAGAGCAAAGTACAAATCCTTCTGCACATCTTCTGGAGAATAGTTCCCGTCACACGTGGCTGTGATCAGGAAGAATTAATGCATTTTTAAGCACAAGGTCCGTTTACTGTATTTTGGAGAGGCTCCTCCTGTGGCCTCCCTCAATGGGTGGAGTCTTCTCAGTTGCCATGGAGATGGGTCTGTTGCTATCACACGGAGCTAAATGAAGGTATCACAAGAACAAAGTAATTGGAGAGGTCCTGCTGTGCAAAGAATAAACCTGGAGGCATTTTAGGATTTCGACATGAACTTCAGGACCTTTATCATTGATGGAAGTTTGACGCATGTTTGACTCAAAACAGAAACCATGAGAATTTAAATAACTGGTCTGGAACCTTCGGATTTCAAGTTTATGCTTGAAAATGTATTTAAGACTTTCCTGTCTTCACTCTTCCTGTTTCTTTTGGGACGAGTGGAGGAAGACAACGAAAAGAAGAAACAACACATTAGGAGAGAAGCTGCAGAGTTTGACTCGGAGGCGATCAGTTTCCTTTCTCAGCAGAATCTCAAAGGCAATTTGCACTTTTTGTTTACAAATTACACACGCTGCAGATTTGTTGAAATCACTCGCAGTTTCCGTAATTATTACAAATGGCCAGATGTAACCCGGTCGGGTGAACAAGCTGTGAGAGAGTTTCTAAGGAGAGTTTATTTCCTTTAAACATGAACCATTGTCTGAACCTTTGTACTGTGACTCATTACTTTGGTCCTCTTCTAATAAACAACAATATTTAAATGTTGTGCAGATTCCAGTTTGCAATAAACTGACTCACTTTCCATTAACACGTCTACGTCTTTGCTGCTCCTCCCAGAGACAGAGGGCTTATTTCTACCCGTAAAACACACACACACACACACACACACACATACAGACACACACACACACACACACACAGAGAGGACCACAATCATTGAAGACACATAAAGATGTTCGCTGAACCAGTTTTAACTTGTTTATGACCTTTAAAGAATAAACAGCAGACAAACAAAAAAGTTTAAAAAGCCTGAAACTCCAGCGTTGATCTTAATGAAACTCTAATGAGGAGACCTGTAGCCACACGCTTTGAGAACCAGGGGACGAGCTGGGAAACTGTGTCCACACACAGCATCACAGAGACATGTTTGTACTTTAGGTAACGACTGGAACATTTTGTCTCTGTTCTCTCCAACACGAGGAGCGGTGCAACAGAGCCGACAGCAGAGGGAGGAGGAGGAGGAGGAGGAGGAGGAGGAGGAGGAGGAGGAGGAGGAGGAGGAGGAGGAGGAGGAGGAGGAGGAGGAAGCTGCTTATTTTGACCAGTTAAATCAAACCCGAGAGAAAAGAAGCTTCAGCCTGAAACACTTTCACTTCTGTTGGTTTCATTACTGTGTGAAGACGCGTCACAAGCGGCAGAAACACACAACAGCATCATTTAGAAAGTCTGAAAACACAAAGCATCCACAGCAGGTGAGCACTGAACTCTAGTGATCTGAGTGGAGTTAGGATCCTTTCCTTTAAATGTCCCAACAGCAGCTGTGAGTCTGAATCTCACACAGCAAACGTTTACTCTGCACCTCAGACACGGAGAAATAAGAGGTGAATTGTAAAAAACTGACCCACATCCGAGCACATGAAGCCGGGTCCATCCTGTTACCATCGGGGGGGTTAGTGTAAATGCAGCTGAGCCAACAGGAGGCTGATGGAGACGCCCGAGTCGTGCAGGACTCATTAAAAGTCTCATAGCAAATATCAGCTGAAGGGTCCTTAACCTTCTACGGGCGGAGGAGTCCCTGAGATCCAGGCTCATTAAAACATATTACTTCTTCACAGCTGAATCCAAAGCAAACAAGAAGGTCAAACCACCAAACACCTCATTAACAACCTGACATTTCAAAAGTAAAGAAAGGGAAAACGGTCTCAGTGCCACAGTCGGACTCATTAAAACACTTTACCTCAGTTTAACTACATGAAGAGACCCAAACCACACAGCCAATCAGAAGACTCCAATATTAATACATATCTGTTACTGGCAAGAAGCTGATGGAACAAGAAAAGGTTCTGTTTGTAAATATGTTGCATTGACTCAGTGTCACCTCGGAAATCAACGTTTATTCTATCAGCTTATGATCATTTCTCACAAATCTGTAATTCAAACACTCCAGAGAGAAACAGTGACGACAGTAAAATGATTGGATTAGACCTTTAACTCCAGGTCCATTAAACCACAGGCTGGAGGTAACTCTCATGTTCTGCCACTCGTCACCTGATCAGCTCCAGACAACAGATCATCTCCACAGTCCTCATCCTGCAGCAGGAAACCATCTCCAAGAGTTTGAATATTGTTCTGCTGACTTGATAACAGCTGGATTCCTTCAGCTCAGAGAACTCACATGTTCCCGTCGCTCGTAACAACCTCCAGCTTCCTCTCAGCAGGAAGTGGGTTCCATCACTTCCTGTCCGCTCGGTGCTGACTTTAGTGAATCCTGCTCATCTCTTCCAGGTCGGGCTCTGATTGATTCATATTGTTCGACTCACATTTACTCTCAGACAAATATGATCATATGTTGATTCTGACATTTATACTGGAGAGAAGTATCCTGCTTTCCTCTGCCGTCAAATCAAAATCAAACTAAATAATTCATATCAAAACTTTGAGAAGGAGAACATCATTAGACCGAGAGGCCAGAATATCAGATTAATATATGACACATCTTCTAAAGAGCATCTTCATATGCTCTCAGCGCTGCAGTGGAGGAGCCTCAGTGCTGTTTTGTGTGTGTAATTGTGTGTGTGTGTGTGTCTGCCACGATCAATGGCAGGACGGTGAGGAAACAGGTGACGTGTAATGTTATATATCATCCATCTCCTGAATGCAGCTGCTTGGATCCACACGCTAAGTGACGAGTCATGTGGAGGTTAATTCTAAGTGTGGGTCTGTTGTCGGGTGTTTGAAGGGAAACACAACTCAGCAGATCAACACTGACAGGAAACTCTCTTCCCTGGTTTTCAGAGGTGCAGCCTCCTGTGTCTCAGTTCTCAGACCCACTGAGCCGTCCGTGTCCTCGGCAACATGCAAGTAGACGTGTCCTGCAGTCAGCCGAGGAAGACACGTGAAGAAGTCCCTGGAGGACACCGGAGCTCCGCCTCCGTCCTCCCTGATCCCTTCAGCTGAAGCTCCTGTTGTCTCAGATGCGTTCGGACAGTTGTTTGTCTATTAGCGCCGCTAATCACACAGAGACGGCCATGTCAATAAAACTCATTATGTGAAGCGAGCGGCTCCTCAGCCGGGCTCGGCCTCGCTCATCAGCGGCGCCAGGTCCAATTCATCATCAGGCGTTTATGAGACGTCATCATCTTTTCTACTCTGAGCCGGGGCCCGACTGTGAAGGATCAGGGAGGAGCTCAGTCTGGATCTGGTTCCACATCATTTAGTATTTCATTAAACCAAATCACAGCTTGTTGGTTGATTCTTCTTCTTCTGTGGTACGAGATGAAGCCCTCTGCTTGTTTCCTCCTCAATATTCCACATTTACACTTTCATCCTTTAGAGAATATGGTCAAACTAAGCATTTCATCATGTTGCAATGCAAGAAATAATAAACTGGAAGATTGTCACATGCACAGCAGTTCCACGTACGGACCAATCAGACGCTCCGTTGAGGCTTCACATGTGGACACGTGTGTGATTGGAGGTGCGACGCTGGTGAATCCAAACATCTCTGTTTTAACTGAGTTTCTTATAGATAGAACCAAATAAAAGTACTGGACAGATTATAGTGATAAAAATAAATATATTTGATGATTGTGATATTATTTCGTCCTTCAATCCAAAGTATTTGTGCTAATTTTATCCGTAGTTAAAATGTGTTTTCAACTAAGTTTTAGGGTAAATACTTGTGTAATGTTTGTCAAGTCCTTGGAGCCACAGGGAGGTTTCCTCTGAGCTCAGGGAGCCGACTCGGCCGGATGTGTTTGTGCTGTCGCTGTTTTCTCTGCTCGCAGCTCAGGTCTCATTTCAAAATGCCAGCGGCTCACTTGCTAAAATGTGAAATGGAAATTAAAGTGACAGAAATGGGATTTGCTCAGACGCGGATCTGTCACTTTGGAAATGACTCGTCACGTCAGAGGAATCTGAACGTGTGTTTCACTGAGCCTGTCCACAGAGATTCAGTTTCCTCTTCACAGGTCAAAGACTTCAGGCTGAACACATCAGACGTCATGAGAAACAGACAGAGATGATCCTAAAACACACTGAGGCTAAACCAGCTCATTCATTAGCCTAATATGGGCGTGTGGTGTGTGTGCCAGCTGCAATGTGTGTGTGTGTTTGTGTGTTGTTGTCACACATCTGCGTGCTGATGCCAGATGTGTCACTTAGGGTTTAAAGCCTATTAACAGTGTCAGATGTGATCGGCAGCAGCTGGACAAACACAGATGATGACAGTGTGCAGCCTTCAGCCTCACACACACACACACACACACACACACACACACACACACACACACACACACACACACACACACACACACACACACACACACACACACACACACACACACACATACACACACACACACACACACACACACACACACACAAGGTATGTTAGCTCGGTATTCCTGTTTCTAATGTGAGTCTCTATTGATCCAATTAGTGCAGTCGTTCCTCCCCCCCCCCTCTGCTCGCACAGAAAGGTCAGAGGTCAATGTCAGCCACAGAGAAGCTCCTGAGAAGATCCGGTTCTTCTCCTTATTATAAGTTTTAATATGAGTCAGTGAGATAAAACACTTGTGTCCGTATTTGTCCTGTGGAAACAATGAGTTGATTCTTTGACACATTTGAATCTTTGTTCTGGATCAATTATTAACAAATGTTAATCATGTAAAGTAATACGATTTAACGAGCCAATTTTAACTTTATACTCTATTTGACATTTAAGAACTTTATTGGCTGTGAAAATTACCATTGGCTGTAAAAGGAAATGTCTGAGTACCAAAGTAAGTCTGCACTAATGTGTGTGTCCTAAGAGGAACAACAACGTGTGTGTGTGTGTGTGTCTGTGTGTGTGTGTGTGCGAACTTGGCAGCTAATTAATTGAGTTACAGTGAGAGACTGAGCTCCTCCTGACGCAGCAGAACCTGACCCAGTGCTGTTAGCTGTTAGCTGTTAGCTGCTAGCTGTGAGCTGTTAGCTGTTTTCTGTTAGCTGTTAGCTGCTAGCTGTTAGCTGTTAGCTGCGAGCTGCTAGCTGTTAGCTGTTAGCTGTTATCTGTTATCTGTTATCTGTTAGCTGCTAGCTGTTAGCCGTTAGCTGTTAGCTATTATCTGTTAGCTGTTAGCTGTTAGCTGTTATCTGTTAGCTGTTATCTGTTAGCTGTTATCTGTGAGCTTTTAGCTGTTAGCTGCTAGCTGCTAGCTGTTAGCTGTTATCTGTGAGCTGTTAGCTGTTAGCTGTTATCTGTGAGCTGTTAGCTGTTAGCTGTTAGCTGTTAGTTGTTATCTGTGAGCTGTTAGCTGTTAGCTGCTAGCTGTTAGCTGTTAGCTGTTATCTGTGAGCTGTTAGCTGTTAGCTGCTAGCTGTTAGCTGTGAGCTGTTAGCTGTTAGCTGTTAGCTGTTAGCTGTGAGCTGTTAGCTGCTAGCTGCTAGCTGTTAGCTGTTAGCTGTGAGCTGTTAGCTGTTAGCTGTTAGCTGTTAGCTGTTAGCTGTGAGCTGTTAGTTGTTATCTGTGAGCTGTTAGCTGTTAGCTGCTAGCTGTTAGCTGTTAGCTGTTAGCTGTTATCTGTGAGCTGTTAGCTGCTAGCTGTTAGCTGTAAGCTGTTAGCTGTTAGCTGTTAGCTGTTAGCTGTGAGCTGTTAGCTGTTAGCTGCTAGCTGCTAGCTGTTAGCTGTTAGCTGTTAGTTGTTAGCTGTTAGCTGTGAGCTGTGGGCTGTTAGCTGTGAGCTGTTAGCTGGGTCAACACATCACATTCAGAGGCTGCATCACTCGTCCTTCTCTTTATCGGCCAGGACGCTGTCTCTGTCCTCTCTCCCGCTGCTTCTCTCGCTTTCACTCTAATTTTATCCTCCCACCTGCTCCCATGTCGGACGCTTCCTTCTTCCTTCTTTCTTCTTCCTTCTTCCTTCTTCCTTCTTCCTTCTTCCTTCTTCCTTCTTCCTTCTTCCTTCTTCCTCGTCCGTCGGGGCCAAGAAGCCTCGGAGCACATTTGGAATTTACATGTTTCTCTTTTGCAGCCGCAGCAGCCGCAGCAGCACACACAAACACACACACACACACACACACACACACACAAACACACACACACACACACACACAAACACACACACACACACACACACACAGTGGCCTTGTTGAAACGATCGATATCTCTTCTCAGCTTGGTTCCTCACGGCTGCAGCCCGGCAGCTTCCTTGTTCCCTCGGTTGAGTTCCTGTGTCCTCTGCACTTTGTTCCACTTTCCTAAAGGACTCGGGTTCAACCTTGATTCACTGGAGTTCCACTTGATACAAGTCAGGTGATAGGAGTAGATACGTGTTAGTGTGAGCGTGTGTTCAGGATCTGAGTCCTGCTCACTACACAATAAAGACTTGAGACTAAAGACCTTTCAACACAAACTCCCAAATGTATCTGAAGTTGAAGCAGAGTAAAAACAAACGACCTCAAGTTGTGTCACGTTACAAACTGACTCTGAAACTAACTTGTGTTCGGAGCAGGTTTGATTTGTTGTGTAGTTCGAATGCGACAAAGTTGTCTTCAACCTTTCCTGTTACTATGGGATGACGGATTTGAAAAAGTACAAAGAGACGTTAAGAGTTTGATGCTTTTCACAAATCTTTCCATGCTCGCAGATCTCCATTTTGATTTCACTTTAACTTCCTGCTTGTCTGATCGATCGCAGCACTTTGGTTCTTCAGGTTCATTTCTCTGTCGTGACGACTCAAAGTGTCTGAGGAATTCATCTGAGGTCGAAACTGTACAGCCTCCTGCCCCCCCGCCCAGGTCTTAATGACAACAAGTTGCTGCTCCTCTGCTCTGATGCCCCACATCTTTTAATCCCTCAACACATGAGACTCTGCTAAATGAGGGTAAATATCCCCCCCCCCCACTGGGACAAGCAGAGAAATGAGAGCTTTGTCACACGGAGGAGAAGGATGAGAGTGGTTTGTTGGGGGGGGGGGATCTCTCTTCATGTTTCTCTTAAATCTACGAAACACTTGAACCTGGAAAGAACATTCACACGATACCTGATGTTACATGCATCTGTAATGTCCACATATATGGAATATGTGGACCAACTAAAGATTAGATGTTAAATAAATGTTTGTCAAAGACGGTTTCTGTCATTTGAGGGAGTTCTTATCACACTGATGCTTCTTCAAGTGTTAATATTATACGTTTGGTTTTAATTAGTTATACAGCATTCGTATGCAGGATATTTAGCTTGAGTGGGATTAAGTCTTTAATAATCTTTGATTACAGTCTATGGTCAGATCATGTGCATGACTCCAGAAAACCATGCAACTGACTCGGGTCAATGAGGGAATCCTGCAGGAAGCTGCTGCACAGGTTCAACCATTTAGTTCCCAGGAGCTCCAGGCATCAACCCTGGTGTCCAGGTACATTTGTTTCACATCACTCCGTCTTTCTCTGTCACCACTTTACTGAGAATTATCAAATATCAAAATATCCATGAGATGAGACGTGAGGATCAGAGAGAAGCAAACCCTCCAAACTGAGAAAAGAGGAAGAAATGAGAAAGTTCATGTTTTGTGTCGCATTTGTCCCAGCAAACTGTTCAGCTGGTTTCCATGTGTGTTGAGTGTGTGTGTGTGTGTGTGTGCGCCGCAGCGGTGTCAGAGTATTACAGCCTATCAGAGCTAAATGTGAAACAAGTCTGTGTAAATGGGCTGAGAGATGGGAAATGATGAGAGCGGCTATCAGCAGGCAGAGAGACCACAATTACCGCCGAGCTCCAATCTCCCCCTCCGCTGAACGTCTGATTCACTCATCGACTGTTTCACCTCCGTCCCGACACGTCCGGGACAAACCACACACACGGGTCCTCCACATACATCTGAGTGCAGATCTCTCCATCCATCACATCCACCAGAGTCTTTGGGACAATACAGAATACATCAGTAGATAAAAGATGAGGACGCTGCTTTCCTTCCTCTCTGCTGGTGTGAATGAACTCAGGAGACTCGTCTGGTTCCTCAGATTGGAAATAACTCAGAGGAGGAGCGAACTCTAATCAGTGAAGCTGTTCTGTGAGACTCAAGAAATGTTATTGTTTAATTCCACACAATTCTCTGCGATGAAAAGCCAGAGCTCCCGAGTTATGTGCTCACACTGTACGACTGTGTGACGTGACCTGAAGAAGAAGTGTAAGTCTGTGTCGTAACAATGCTAGCGGGGGGGAAACCGACGTGGCCCGAGAACAGAGCCTTGGGGAACTCCATCTCATTATCTCTCTGCTCATCCAAGAACCTGTAGAGAAACTACTTCCTGTTCTTTGAGTTAAACTAAAATCAGTTTGGTATTTTGCAGGAAAGTCTAAAATCGATTTTTCCGTCACTCTAAAAATGATATTGTGGATGATTGAGTCAAATACAAGATTCTGATGAACTGTAAAACCTTAACAAGACAAGTGTTGTTGTTTGATTTAAAAACAGATGTTTAGATAAGAAAAAAAATCTGTTTCTACATCAACAGCTTTTTGAAAAGATGCTTGATTTTCAATGGTTGTGAAAAGCAGTGGGTGGGCCGAGAGGGAGTCGATACAAATGCATTCACATTCAAGAAGCTGCTGCCAAGTCATTGTTCACAAAAGCTCAAACCGTTGTGTTTCGCCGGGAGAAGAGAACGACTCGAAACAATGAGCTCAGAGATTATATTTGGGAACAGCACGGCGGCCATTGTGATTCACAATCCCTGCTGATCCCAAACCCGCCTGCAGCAGCAGGACGTGCCAGGCCGACGCCTTTAGTTCAGTCCAATAATAAACGGCCTAACAACGCTCCCATACCCAGAAGCCCCCGCGGTTGCCATGGTAGTTAATAAGGCTCGTTAAGATCAAAGGCGTATAGAAGATTGTTGACTCTCCAGGGCAGACGAGTCGAGCCCAGAGGAATGCAATTAGGGCTGAGGCAGGGATCCTTCACGTACCTGATGCTACGCTAACAAGTGCCGATGCAGCGATGGGAGGCACGATCACTATCTGTCTGCAGGAGTGTGTGTCTGTGTGTGTGTGTGTGTGTCTGTGTGTGTGTGTGTTGGTGTGTGTGTGTCTGTGTGTGTGTGTGTGTGTTTCAGAGAGAATGAGACAGAATTAAACAGGCTGCATCTGAATGCACCGACCCGCTGTGTCTGTATCTGCAAAACAAGCTCCATCATTTACACATTGTGCCACAGCGTGTGTGTTTTGCCACTAAACTGTGTGTGTCTGTGAGTGTGTGTGTGTGTGTGTGTGTGTGTGTGTGTGTGTAAATTGAAAGCAGTGGGTGAGGCCACGGGGGGATCAGACGGAGAATGGACGCTCCCTCTAATAACACTGACTGAAGGTTCCAGTTACTATAATCACCTGCAGATTTAGTGTAACTGCCATTCTAATGTTATCTCTTTATGAATCGTGGAAATAACTTTGAACCAGAGGGAGCAGAAATAATTTAATTACATGGAGTTCAATTACTGCTTGTGTGTGTGGTTTCTCTGAGGCAGCTTGTGTTTGCTGAAGTGTTTCTGCTGCTGTGACGTCTCCATCCTGTAACTTCTCGTCTGAGCAACAATAAGCAAAGTAATGATAAAGTTATAAACTGTGTTACATGGTTTTAATATGTAAATAGTTTTAATTTCCACAACAGCTGATACAATCAAGTGAAACGGTCTCTGATGTGTGGTTTTCTTTACACGTCTGTAAATGTCTTCCCACTGAAACAACCTAAATGAAACTGAACGTCATGGAGGCCACAGCCCTGCAGTGCATGACTTCTTGAGATGAACTCATTTCAAACTTAATCAGTCAAGACTCGTTCAACTTGGCAATAAAAAGACAGAAGTCCTTTGTGTCGTCAGCTGCCCTTCAGAGTCCTTTGCTTCAGAAAGTGATTCAACGATCAGGCTGATCAGGCGTCTCACTGGTGCATCACATGACCTCAAATAAAGACTCTCCATCATCCTTAATACACCAGGGAACGTGTAGAGCATCTATTCTATATGATTATATTCTTCTACATCTTATATTCTATATTATTATATTCTTAAAGGCAGTCTCTTACTGTTTCAACTTTAGAGAAATGTGTGACTCGGGGCCGATGCCAGTATTAAGGACAAATGTTCCAATACTGATAACAGCTGATATATGTATTTAAAAGGATAAGTCATCAAAACCTTATGACAAAGTCACGTCCTTGAGATTTTACAGTTCAAACATTAGAATGAACATAAATTCATTAACTATGATCAATCTGAGGAAATAAATAGAAAAAGACCAGAATGCAGATCTACAAGTCAGAGGTTCACCGCCATCTTGATCAGTAACGAGGTCGTGTGTGTTCTGACACATCAGCTGATTCACATGAATACTCATGTTTAATCATTATAATCTGCCCCCCCCCCCTCTCTCTCCAGTGTTCATCATGCGGCCGCTGCTTCCTGTCTGATCCGACCTGCGGTAAACAGCTGCTGCTGCTTGTGTTAATTGATTTTCTCCTCCTCCTCCTCCAGCCTCCTCCTCCTGTTCCTCTCACCGCTCTGTGCGACGGCATCTCTCCTGACGGCCTCATTTCAAACTCGTCTGCAGGATTCTGCATTTCTGTCAAACTCTCAGCAGGTTTTTAATTCAAGGGCCAAAGAGTCAACACATGCACCTGCTCCTGTTTACCGCCTATAGGTTTGAGGTGTGGCTACTTTTGAGATGAGACGGCTGGTCAGTAAAAGAGGAGAAAAGGTGAAGAGAAACCAGGGATGAGAGGTGGGAGGAGACAGGAGGTGCATCACAGAAACACCCGTTCAGCCGTCGGATTCAAACCCTGAACCTTCTTGCTCTGAGGTCGAGCTGCTAACCACCATGTCATCCTTTTCAAGACGTGACTGATGAAACAAAGGCTTTTGTAATTTTCTGAAATACTTGAAGGCAGAGAGAAAGGCATTATGGGAAAAGCAATTAGTTTGATAGCACACTTAGCCTCTGAATGACTTTTTAAAATAGTGTTTCAGACGCTGCCTGACAAAACGAGGGGAGTGATATTGCAGCAGAAAGAGTTTCATTTATGAAACTAGCAATGAGGAGTCAGACCCAGATGGTGATGCTGCTTCATTAGTTTTAAAAAGTGGTCATGAGCTTTGGCTAATAGGCAACGACTTACAAATGTCCTTCGCCAGACTAAGAAGTTTTTGTAAACGTTGGTAATTCTGTCAAACCCTCAGGTTTTATCTGGACGTGTGAGTCCAAGGTTTGAGAGTTTATTCAGCGTCACAGATCTTAACGAGTTAAACTGACCAAACATCTAAAGCCCAAAAGACTCAGTTAGACCAAAGAAAGTACAAAGAGAAGCTGTCACAAGGTTTCAAACTATTTAAATGCTAAATTAATCAATAATCGAAAAAGAGTTCCCAAATCATCAGGAAACGTTGGTGCCACTTGTTTTACGTGAGGATTGAAAAGTGCGACACACAGTGTTTGGAGAATATCACACTTTAAACCAAAGGGCTTTTTAAATCCTCCTCACGTTCCCTGTGGCTCAGAGACGAGCAGCTGCACCTGATGAGCCACAGCCAGAAATAACCCTGGAACCCACACAGGTGACTTGTCACGCACATGCTCAGTGACACTCTGACAGTAATGGTGCGGTTTCATGTCCACAAGAGAAGAAGCAGGAAGATCACGGCCTCTGGAGACACCGATTAAAAGGATTCATGTTTCATTCATTCCACGAAAAGGCTGGAGTCAGCTTTAATTAGTGAGCGTGGACCAATTAGCTCAGTGAGGAAATGTAAAAACGTTGGACAAGACGCTTCTCAAAGCTACTGAGAGTCTGCAGCTGCCCTTCACTTTAAACTCATGTGTTTACAGTCTGGTATATTATTATTAATGGTTAAAATTATTGTTTTACCTTTGAGACTATTGAGCTTTCCTTGTTTCCAATTCATACACCCAGCTAAGCTAAGCTAACTGGATGCTAACTTTGTGCCATTCAAACGTTCACCAAAGTGACTGAGGACAAATCTGAGAACAAAAGGAAGAAGTCAGAACGGATAAAGAAAACTTGACGTCCGGTAGATGTCTTGTTTTTACTGATATTAAATTCTCAACAGATTAAATTCTCATAACTTCAGTCATCACTGTCGTGTGAGTCGTCAGGAGACACGAGGATCTGCCGACAGGTTCGGGTCCTTCACCATGAAACAGAGAACAAAGCGACACCATCTGCCACGAGTGTGTGTGTGTGTCCGAACACCGGCTGCACACACACACATTTGTTCAGTTTGACCCAATTTCAAAAGAAAACTCGACACAACTATAAGACTTAATAAATCCACTGGATTCTATTCAAGAAAACTGAACAGTTTCACTAAAACTCAATCAAATGTCTCATGTTATTAAAGGTTTGAAGTTTCTTTCAGGTTGTTACTGATGAGCCGGACTCAGAGGAAACTTTTCACCAAACATTTACCTGATTTTTGATCATCAACACGTGACAGAAGCTGCACAACACAGTCATATTAGTTTATTTTAGTAATTAGCAGACTTCAAAAGTCATAATTCTCATGAACATGGCTCCAGGTTTCAGGAGCAGTTCACCCCCCCCCTCTGGTTGTCTGAACTCCTCACCAGCTGCAATACAACTTTATGTATTGTATATCATTTAATCCTGACACAAATGAATCGTGACCTGAAAAACATCATCATATTATTCTCATCCACACCAGAGATACCTGCAGCTGTCTGACGCCATCTGGGTTCTCACCTGCAACAATCTGCTTCACACTTTGTGAGATCACGTGACCACCAGGAACCATAATAATATAAATGTAATAAAAACAATTTGATCTGCTCTTCCTACCTCTCTGTGTGAGAGTTGTCTGTAGCTCATTCAAACTTCCCTGTCATACCGGGCTGGATGAATACATCACCTTCTCCGAGGCAGCAGCAGAACTAAATGTGTTATTTACATATTGGTGCAATGAAGCATCTTATAATCCATCTGTCTTGTGTGGAGCTGCCTCCCTCTGGTCCCACTAAGCAGACTAACAGTGAATTCATTGCTCCTGTTCCTTCACTGCTGCATCTATAATAGAGACGTCCCTGCACTCGGCTGATCCCGCTGCACGTGTTTGCTCGTGTAAAGAAGCTGGTGGTTAATTATTGTTCACTTGTTTTTCCATAACTGCTCCAAGTGACCGTCAGCTGACCTGCGTGTCGACACTTTGACTCATGAGGAGATAAGAAAAGACGTCAGCGCTCGACTCTCATGACGACTAGTTTCAAAACAGAAGACACCGGAACAACATCTTGTTTCTTTCTGCGATTGCGACACGGAGAAGAAATTAATACTTGAATTCATCAGTTGCATTGATTATCATTATGTGATTCAAGAGGGACTGTAACTTCAGCTGCTTCGGGATAATTACCGAGGCACAGAAGAGACGATTATACCTTCCAGTTTTTATTTCTCATGATGAACAGTTTATATTAAAAAATAAATAGTTTATGAGGAGCCGCAGCCGACCAAAGGAAATCTGACTCCACAGCATTACTCATTTAAATCAATGTACAAAATTATGGTTTCTGCAACACATTACATCATTATTACATTAGAAAAACATTTGAAAAGCACCAATGTGCTGAGAGTCGAAGCCTCGTCTGAACTCGGCTGGGACATGATACGACTTTACATCTTAAATAAGTCAAATCTATTTAACCACACTGGGTAACTTTTTAACATCTCTTTTACTTTTCTCCTCATCGAGCTTCACTAAATACTTTTGCTTTTAGAAATGTGGATATCTTTATATTCCTCTGCTCACCTGAAGGTTTTCAACATGCAGATGTGATAACGTACGTTAAGCTAAATCTTATCCTCTGTTGTAAAGATGATTTGTGAGCGAGATGGTCACAATGTGTAACGCTGCAGTGTGGAGATTCATTTTACTGCAGTAATCTAAGTGTCTGCGTTAGTCCTGATTCTCAACGAGAGCTAAAAATATATCACTCACACTTTGAAGAATCAGTCTCAGTCGACCGACATGTCAGGGCATCAATTTACTGCTCTGACAATTGATTGGCTTTGCTCGTGGGGATCAATGAAGCTTCGTCTTTAAGCTTTAATTAAAGATAAAGACTTGGCTAACGCAACACCAGTGGGAAGAGTGTTTTTTAATAAAGGTTGATGACGACAGTGTGTCTTTAAAAGCAGCAACGTTGAGTTCAGGTGTATCTGCAGAATGAAACCCAACAGACAGCAGAGACAGGAACTCCTTCATGGTAATCACAGGAATCACCAGCGGAGGCGTGTGTTCTCAGATGTGTGTGAACGGCTCAGTTACAGTGTGGATGTGACTGAATGGGAACATCTTCCATCATGTGACAGATTCACACTGTGGGGAACAAACTTCACTCAGGCAGCAGAGTCCAGAACCAGCAGAGTCCAGAACCAGCAGAGTCCAGAACCAGCAGCGTCTGGACTGGTGCAGGTCTGGTTGGACTGGTTGCAGGAAGCTAAAGACATTTAAACATATTCAGGCTTATAAGTTTAATTAATTTTATTCCTGGAAATGGTTTAAATGTTCTAATGTTCAGAAAACACATGTCTCTCAGAATGTCCATTGCTGCAGCTCCTCTTTTCAGCCTCTGTCTCAAACATTGATCTCCTGTCTCTTTGTGGACCCTCCCAGTAAAGACCAGTCTGCTCTGATTGGAAAGATGAACTCCTCTGAAATGTCTCTGTTCTTATTTGACGTGGCTTTGTCACAGAAAAGGGGAAATTTAAAGAACTTTCACGTTCACATAAAAACCTGAATAACAGCAGAGGGAAGATATTTCCTACAACAGATCATATGTCTCTCTCCATCTCTGCATCCAGACCCAAAACAACTTGCACATGTTGGTTCTATCAGTCCCACAGCATCACATGAGTACATGAGGAGCAGTGGACAGATGACTAACCCCGTCCCTCTGAATCCAAACATGCTCCTCAACAAAAACAAACCCACATCCACAAAGATGACATGAGACTGAAACTAGATCCAAACCTCCAGCAGCTGTAGAGCAGGTCCTGCAGTCGTGACACTGAACTATCACCCAGCACTGTGACAGCACATGGTACCTGCACCACCACTGGTCCACTGGTACACAAACTAGCACACCCTCATGTCCTCTAATGTACAAATGTCATTAACAAACCAAGAACAGATCCTAGGTCTGTCGTCTGTCATCGTTCTTCAGGGTTAATCTCACGTTTCACAGTAAATCTCTTACCTTTGTTTCATCTGGTCGCCAGGTCAATCCTTCCTGACACCTGAAGAACAACACACAAGGTTATTCGTCACAACTTGTATCATAACTGAAATGGTGCAACAGTTATTTCCAGTTTACATCTCACACATCGTTAAATATATATATGATCCCAGGAGGAGAACAGAACCAACAGCGTACAAGGTTTGATTCCATCGGACCTGACCAATGAGGACATGGATCCTTTAACCCTGGGTCATCCATTGTGTTTAGTGTTTTAATCATAGGTATATAATGCACATGAATTATCCAGATTTTTTGCAATTATGTGAGATACGTCATTATATTTTATTCCAGGTGGAAGAACTGGTTCAGGACAGCACCTGTTCAGCTAAGGGCCCGGTCACACAAGCCTGGTAACACAATATCCCATATCAGGGGTCAAAGTTCACGCAAAGCCACACTGAAGATCCCCTGTTGTCTGTTGATTGAACACTGAGCCTATCAAATAAATAAAAACACATAAAAATACACAAAGACACTTTCCAAAAAAAGACCTTTATTTAAAAGACATGTTTATAAACCTGTCCTCTAGCAGCTGGTCACTGCCGTTCGTCAAACTACAAGAAACAGCTCATCTCTCTGGGACTATTTTCAGCGGCGGATTAACTGGTGCTCCAGGGGTCGAAGGACAGTGTGTCAGGGATTGAGTCACAATAAACTAGTGTGTGTGTGTGTGTGTGTGAGTGTGTGTGTGTGTGTGTGTGTGTGTGTGTGTGTGTGTGTGTGTGTGTGTGTGTGTGTGTGTTCATTGTGTAGAAACATGTCAACCAGAGTGACAGCATGACTCACGGATGTGTTTTAATAGTTGTAGGTGAACTACATGCAGAGCTCCTTGGCTCAGAGGAACCAGACACATCAGGTTTTAGTCGCACACAAAGTATTAGTATATAAAACTATATTCATTGGTGCCTTTGGTCGATTGGCTCAGAAAAACTAAAGTCTTATTTTCATACTAAATTATCAACCCGTCAAAAACAGGATCTTCCAGTTGTGAAAAGAAGCCGTTAGAACCACAAGTAAAACAACAGGCCGCATTAAAATAAGGTCTCAGGATGTAAACAGCCTTCTGAACAGATGAGGCTGCTCGTCTTCACGCCATCGCTCAACCTTATTCATCACAGTTAGCAGGCGGGAGGAGTCGATGACGCGTGGACGAAGCCATGAGTCAGAGTCGATGTTGTGAGGATAGAGTTGAACCCACCGAGCACTCACCACACGTCTCTTAGCATTTGTTGCCAAACGGCGTCTCCGAGCGGTGAAGAAACGCCGAGACGCAGCCACTCGGAGGCAAATGGATTCGTTTTGAAAGAGGCAGACGCGCCTGACAAATGGACGTCGTCACAGAGGAGAAGGAATAAACGAAGGCAGAAGCAGCAGAATAAATTACAGAGGAGAGTTTTTGTTGCATCTGCACGTCTGTGGATCTGATGGATGAGTTATAAACACTGGGAGAGAGACGGAGGAGGCGTTGAGTGAGATTCTGGGAGACAGAGAGCGAAGATGCTGAGAGAGAGGGATTCAATCAAAGAGAGGAAACCATGGATCAGCTCCTCTTCTCTTCCTCCCCCATTTTGTCCTCTCTTCACCTCCTCCCCCTTTTCTCCCTTTCTCAGTTCCTCCCTTCCTCTTCTACGTTTCTTTCCTTTCATTCTCCTTCCTCCTCTCAAGTCATCACAGAGAGAATCTCATCAGACAGTGAAGATCATCCAGACCCTTCTCAGGCCGTCTGCAGCCCAATGGAATTGAACTACTTGAGTTTTTAAAAGCCAGACGTCTGATGTGGAGACAGAACCTCTAACATCACACAGGAGGCTCAGAGTGTGTGTGTGTGTGTGTGTGTGTGTGTGTGTGTGTGTGTGTGTGTGTTCATGAGCTTAATAGATGGTTTCATGGAGAGAAAATCCTCCTAAGCGAAGACATAGTTGTTCTCATTTTGAGAAGGTGCCATTCTGGGATATGGATTAAAGGTTAAATGAAGCCTTCGCTGTTCAGGTGTTTGAGCTCGAACACTTTCAGGTTCATCTTCTCTCCCTAACACCAGAGAACCAGGTTTCAGTATCTCATGGCTCCAGCCGCCTCTGCTCACTGCAGGAAGTCCACCTCATCTGGAGCGGCGCCCGAAGCGTTTCCTGGTGACACGTGATAGGAGGTCCCATGTTTCACTTTGAGCTCAGTGGAGGTAAACACAGGCGGCAGTTCATTTGTTCCTGACTTAGTGGGTTTGTGTAATTTTAGAACTGAGCAGTAAGAGAGCAGAGACACAGCTGCAGTTAAAGCAGCAGAGAAACCAGATACAAGTGTTCTCACTTTAATTCTTTTCCAATAGACAATAAGTACCCTTCAAAAATCTAAGGTTACACTTCCACCTTATACCAAACATGAATACGTCAACTTTACGTTGCATCACTTAAACTAAAGTCCACTCAGGGGATGGAGAGAATAATCTTCAGACTAGAATTCGCTCGTTGCAGGATATCGTACGAGCCAGAAACCCGAAGCTGCTCATTCTGGGAACAGGCCTTGAATCCGTTCTCCCTTTTTAACTCAATTTACCATCGGACGGATTCTAAAGATGCTATTTCAATAACATAATGTTGCTGTTGAGCAAACCAATTTAAAAAATTGCTCTCGAAGCCAAAGGAGAAAACCAGCAACTTCCGATCACAACATTTGAACTCTGTTGCTTCGTTGTAGAGATGTGAAGCTACGAAGCTCAAACACAAAACCCTGTAGTTTGATTCTGAACTCCCTGGAATCCTCTACCGGTCTGTGGCGTGACGAGCATGTTAATCCTCCACGTTCCCTCTTTCCCGGACGGCAGATGGAGGTGAACACACTCTGGGTTTGTTCTCCACCGACTCCTCCAGCCGGTGCACCACGCTGAAGGAAGCAGCGGCCGTGGTCGTCTGATCGGATCATCTGTAGGTCTCACTCCACGTAAACAAGCTTTCTGGTGCTTATTCCATTGTACATCCGTCCTCTGTGTGGTCATTTAAAAGATGATGACAGTAGACCGGGGGGGGGGGGCAGATTCCCGAGGAGACTCACACTCTCAGTAGTGAGAGGTTCTCCTCCTCAGAGCTCATGAAACGCAGCCAGGAAAGTTTTCTGCTGATGACGCGACACAGTTTCAACGATAAGTAAAGAAGTAAACAAGAGAAATGCTGAGTCATGAATGTATTAGCATTAGGGCCGACAGACACACACAGACAGACACACAACACACATACACACTGTGTATTCAACACACACAGACACACACTCATCCACACATGCTCAGAACTAATCCAGCTTTAACGGGAATATCACACATTCATATACTAACAAGATGTTGGCTTTTATAAGGACGTCTTCATCACGTCAAAAAAAACAACACACTGATACAAACAGTGTCACTGTTGCGTGAACAGTCTTGATTTGATTTGATTCATCGATCAATACAGTTCATCAGGTGGAAACACACAGGACTCTGTGATGAATCCTTGTATTTATATGATGAAGAACCACGACAGTGACTCATTACTCTAGATTCTTCACGTCGTCTGATATGAAAAATACAGAAAAGATGTAAGTTTACTTCACTGGTCAAGGGGGGGGGGGGTCGATACACAGAAGAGACTAGTGAACTTGTTATGTAAGTTAACATGAATAAGCTCAGTTTAATGGAGTTTCACTGCAGCTTCCAGGTTAATAACACAGAATATGAATTAATCTGCAATATGTCAGAAACTGGGCAGTGTTCATTCTGCTTGCATGGTCTCTCTCTCTCTCTCTCTCTCTCTCTCTCTCTCTCTCTCTCTCTCTCTCTCTCTCTCTCTCTCTCTCTCTCTCTCTCTCTCTCTCTCTCTCTCTCTCTCTCTCTCTCTCTCTCTCTCTCTCTCTCTCTCTCTCTCTCTCTCTCTCTCTCTCTCTCCCTCCCTCCCTCCCTCCCTCCAGGTTTGTGTAACTCTCTTATGCAGCATGACTGAATAAAACGAGAGGCTCCTCCCTCTACAGACTCGTGTTTGCTTTCAACACAAACACAAATCCAGAAGACACACAACGGGTGTCGTTAAAAGGGGGGGGGGGTCCACAGAGACAAACAGAACAACGGACAGGGTAGAGAGACGTCTTCTCCTCAGTCTGTCCTCTGTCTCTCTGTGACAGACGGTGAAAGTGAGTGGTGTGAGAGAGATGGGGCTAGTGCTGTGTGTGTCTGTGTGTGGTGTAGTGCATGCCCTAGGTGTGTTATAAAATCCATCCATGCATGCACATGGTCCTTGTGTGTTTGCAGGTGTGTGTGTGTGTGTGTGTGTGTGTGTGTGTGTGTTTCTCTATGTGAGTGTCAGATTGATGTGTGTTGATTTCTGCAAAATAGGAAATTGTCTCTCTGACTATAGCGCACTTTTCGTCTCTAAAGCCTTCTCCCACACACACACAGACACACACACACACACACACACACACACACAGTGAAACTCCCCAGCTCCCTTGACATGTGCCATTTTGTGGAATGTGTGTGTCTTTGTATCCATCTGTGTGTAAGTGACCCTCAATGCTCTCAAGCGTGCGTATGTGATTGTGCACATTTGCGTACGTGTATGTGTTTTCCTTCCTTCCTTGTGTGTGTGTGTGTGTGTGTGTGTGTGTGTGTGTGTGTGTGTGTGTGTGTGTGTGTGTGTGTGGGTGTGTGAAGATAAGTCCTGAACTGTCACGTCTCCATTAGTTTGTTCTCTATCTTGATTAATACACAACACAACGCTGAGAAGAGAATCACATTCATGGTGTTTTATGAGATTTGTTTTCATTCTCTCTCTTTGTAACGACAAAATGAATAGTTGAGAAAAGTGCTGGACGAGATTCACACAGAACATGTGACCTACTGTGTAAACACTGTGTGAGTGAGTGACACTGGAATCAAAGGTCAGATCAAATCTATAAAGATAGTTTCTCTTCTGTTTCTGTTTAATAGTTTTTATTATTTTGATCACAATATTAAAATCACATCACTCGGCTGCTGTTGAATAAACACTTTTACAGACAGAATCATTTTGGCTTCATCACATCAAACAGACAAATGTTCATATATGTTGGATTATTTCATATGTGAACAGACTTTATGTGATTAAACATGAATCATGTCTCATGTGTGAGTTTTAATAAAGTTTGTTGAATGTGAACAATGATCAGCTGTTATTGATAAATGTGTTTTTATGTGGATCTTCATCAGTTTGCTCGACTTCATGGATCCACACAAAATCTAAATGATAGAAAACATTTTCCATGAAAGTAAAAAACAAACCAAAGATAAAGATCAGAAAATAATGAAATCCTTTTACACACGTGGAAAAGTCGACAGAAGAAATAAAAATGAGCGAGAAGTAAAATGAGAAATAAAAAAAGCTTTAGAATAACGAGTTTAACATTTAAATTCAGCAGATTTCTCTTGAAGAAATAAACATGATGAATAAAATCTTTATCTCTAACGTCTCTGATCCAGCGTCACAGAGACTTTCACAGGTAACAGCTTCAATGGGTGATCATCATCATCTACAATGTTAAAGCATGGAAACATCTTCTCAGTGAAATTGTGTTTGAAGGTGTGAATGTGTTTGTTAGTCTCAAGATCAGAGAACGACAGTTCTCCTCTGTTCCAGTCCAGTTTCACTCTGATCCTCTGGATCTTCTGCACAGAGAGATCAGATTCGGCTGATGGTGACACTGATGAGTATCCACCTTCAGAGAAGAATATTCCCCATATTCCAGACAGATCCTCTCCCTTCCTCTGGACAGACTCTGCTCCTACACCCAGTAACCACTCAGTACTGTCTCCAACCAGGACGTCCCAGCTGTGAGTCCCTGAGTTAAAACCCTCAGATCCGAGGACTGAGAGGAAACAATCAAACCTCTCTGGATTGTCAGGAAGCTCCTGTTCCTCTCCTTGTTTCAAACTGGTCAGATCTTCAGACAGGACGAGTACTGGATTAGCAGAGTTTGGGTCCAGAACCACAGGACTGTAGGAGACCACGTCCTTCATCTTGTTCCAGATGTTGAAGCTCAGGTTGCCCAGATGTTTGGCCTGGTCTATCAGAGCTCCTGAGGCCAGCTGTGGATCATCCAGCAGGGGGCGCTGCTGGACTCGTTTCACTGCAGCCTTGTAGTTGAGCAGGAACGAGACGTCTTCAGCTCTCAGCTCGTCCTCTGTGGTTCTGATCGTGTCTGAAAGAGCCGTTATGTCTCTGCTCAGAAACTCAATCTTCTCCTTCATCATCCGACTCTTCTGCTCCTCTTCCTCCCTCAGTGCAGCCATCCTGGCCTCCTCTTCCTCCTCCAGAAACTGATGAAGCTTTTTAAACTGCTCCTTGATCTGCGTCTCTGTGAGTCCGGCCTGGACCTTAATGTGTTCTGCTGTTTGTTCAAACTCTACTTTAACACGTTCAAAACACTTTAACTTCTTCTTCAAGGGCTCCAGAGTTTCCTGAAGCTGCTTCTTGTGTTGTTGTGCAGCTTCATCGATGGGTCTGAATCTGTGGTCGCTGTGTTTTTCTGAATCTCTGCAGATGACACACACTGGCTGCTGATGGTCCAGACAGAAGAGTCTGAGTTTCTCTGAGTGCAGACTGCAGAGAGCATGTGAAGAGCTCTGATCTCTCTCCTGTAAGAAGGTCTCACACAGGTTCTTTAACGACAGGCTAACAGGTGGTTCATCCCTTGAAGATCTTCTCTTACAAAGTGGACAGAATTTTACTTCTTTGTCTTCCCACCAGCTCTTCACACAGTCTTTACAGAAGCTGTGGCTACATGACAGAATGACAGGATCTCTGAAGACATCATGGCAGATGGGACAGCAGAGATCCTCTTCTAATCTGGAAGCCATTGAGTCTCCAGGTGAAGCTGAAAACAGACAGTCAGTCAGTCACAGCTCCATGAACTTCACTGAGGTTCACTTCCCCTCTGAGTCGAGGTGTTTGTTAAACTCACGGTCAGTGTGTGGAGCGTCGGCAGGTTGTAGTTTGACTCTTCTCTTCTGTAGCTGGACTCACTGAGGACGTCTGGTCTGGTTTGGTTCAGTTTGGTTTGGAAGGTGAATGTGATCGCCTGGTTTTCAGCCTGCGTCTCTTCAGGGAGGAACAGATGCTTCCTGGTTTCTCTGGTGTGTCAGGACACGATTGTAAAAAGTAATTCAAGCCTTGGATTTGATAACTGGTCAAAAGTCATTTGGCAGCAACAAGCTCACACAGACAAGAGACTTGGTTGTGAAATATCTGCTTGAATATGATCGTTATATGATCAGTGTTCAAAGTTCAGAGGTAGTTCTGCTAGAGTAAAGATAAGTTATGTTAAATATTAACTTTGTAATGAAGAGGTTTGTGTCAGCACTGTCTGTGCAGCAAATATTCATAAAGGAGAGAGCAGGCATTTGACAACAATTATTAACTTGTAATAATGTAATGAAGATATGTGGAACTTTTCCCTTCTGCTGCAGTGAGGTCAGAGGTCAGATCCTCGCCGTCCTGTGGAGGTCAGCCTCCGACCCTCTGACCCACACGGCTCCTGCCACTGGGCGTTACTGTGTGTGTCTGTGTGTGTGTGTGTGTGTTTGTGTGTGTGTGTGTGTGTACGTTTATATACAGAGTACTCATATTTATTTTTCTTGTGACGTGTGTGCAGACAGATGTTCCAGCATCATGTACATAATCGACAGTTCCACATCTGGTTGCTATTCTCAAGATAAAAACCATGTGTCTACAAATTCACCCGAGTATTTGTCCTGAAATGACGATAAAGCCACTAATGTTCAGACGGCTGCAGTACAGGTCATGAACCAGGTCCTCTCCATGTTCATGGATGGGACATAAACCAAACAAGAACAATCTGAAAACACTGCAGCCCCCCCCCCCCCCCCCGAGGAGACGTCTAGTTTCTGAATTCTATCGTCATCATTCAAACGTCTGTGAAGGACGGCTCCAGGTGAACGAAAAGGATCTGGAGCTACAATCAGATTGAAAACCACCAGAAAACAAACATATCTGACTCCTTCATATTTCAAAACAGTCTCTGTAATGTCTTCACCACCTGAAGGACAAATATTACACTCGACCGTCCAACAGTGTTTTATTGTCTCGTCTGAGTTGTTTTCTTCCAACATGATTCGCTGTGAACTCGTCTTCCTGAAGGATTCGTCAACATGAAAGTGTTGGTGAAGCACATTAGAACACAGAGGCTGTCACAGATATTTACTGGTGAACACTGAGTGACTCCTTGATACTGTCGGTCACCTCCTCCCCATGATAAAGCTGCAGGTACCAGATTCAACTTTCTGGTTGTTTCCTAAGTTGTATTTACGTGTCTTGAATTTCCTTTTGGTTTGTGAGTAACTCAGCATGTGTGTAACTTTGTGTCTTTAAGAGACAAAGCTCCTGTTAGGGTTTGGGTCACATTCTCCAACATATTTAATGAATTAATTTCTCATACATCACAATCTGTCCTTTACTCCCATGAAGAAAGTCTGTGGAGAAACATTTGCTCTAAATGAAAATGGACTTTGAGCTGCCAGGAGGCTGCATGAGCTGAACATCTTCATCCTGAAGAGGAGAAGTTAAGTGTCCTCCTGACCTCTGACCCCCCGTGGAGAGGGGGGGCTCACTACTTCTAATTTCCCCTTGAGCTTTAAATGAAGTTGAATATTCATGCCAGTGATTTTCAGCAGAAGGACACGGAGGCACTCTGACTTGCAGATGAGCGGCCGTGACTAAGACGTGTGTGGGCTGCAGCAGACAAGTTGCTGGTCGCACTTATCGGATGTTTAATCAGTGAGTGGCGGTTGGCATGGTGATCGGCCACGAGGGCGGAGCCGCGGCGACCCTGCAGAAGGTTTGTCAGGGGAAGTTACCGCAGAGAGTCAGGAAGGAAAACACTTCAACTTCAAAACAATAACTCTGATTCTCCTCTTTGATTCTGCGTCTTCGAGCCACAGAATCAAACTTCAGTGCAGAAGGAGGCAGAGAGATCTTCACCCTGCGGAGTCCGACGGCTGCTGGATGGATTTCTAAAGAAGACATCGCTCGACTTCCCAGCAACAAAACATCAAATAACTGACAAATCCAAACTGAAAAGGAGTTCATGACGATCCAACCTTTCCTCACCAGAGACAACATCTGATCTGACTCACTTCAGACCCACCGATCCGATGCCATACTCCTTCTGCCCACATTCTAAACGGAGGCTGAAACTCATTTGTCTCCTTGTTATGTAGCACCTCCCCTCTGCTCTCCTCCCGGGAGCCAATCAGATTCCTGTTTCTGTTTCTACCAACAACGCAGCTAAACACATCTCATAGGAAACTTAACTTCTCCACAAACTGTTTATTAAAAGTTGTAAGTTGTAACAAATAAATGTAGAAAACAAATCTCCGTGTTTATCCTCCTTGTTTATCCTTAACAAACCTTGTGTGTGTGTGTGTGTGTGTGTTTGTGTGTGTGTACTATTTATTCTAGTTTTTTTATTAGAGCAGCATCTGACTAATCCCTTTCAGAGGGAGAAGAGAATAATCTGCCTTTGTCTCTTTTGTCACTGTGTGCATGTTTGTGTTTTTTTCTCAGTGTATTGTTTGCCTTTGTGTATCTGTTTCCGTTTGCAGTGTGTGTGTGTGTGTGTTTGTGTGTAGCCGCTGTATCTGCATGATTGGATACTACAGAACAAAAGTGAGAAAATGTGTTTTTTCTCTTGATTCTTCATTTACAGTTTTTCACAATTGTTAACACACAAAAAGCAAAAATTCGGCACAATTTGCACAACATTCACTTCATGTACCAATAGCTTGACCCAATTTGGCACTACTTCACACTCCCTTATCTCATTAGACTCTGACTTTCCTTCTTTACACTCTGATTTCAATTACACATCACCTTGTTGTCAAAACACTACACACAATGTTCAGTTGTTGCACAAACTTCTCAAGTAAAATCTCAAAGCATCAACCTACAACACACAAATACTCAAATCTCTAAACATTCAGGTCTGTTGAGCAATTTGCAATCAGGACTGCAGCATAAAAGTGCCTTCAGCCTCTGTTTTGTTTGAAGAACAATGGAATAGAATAGAATACAGTGTGCTCACAGTATTTATATTTTGCAGGACTGAAAGAGAACCACACCGTGGAGGAAGAACACGCATTTTCACAGCCCAACAGGAGACTGAAATTGTAGAAATGGTTTGTGAGAACAACGCAATCACGCTCAAACAAATAAAAACTAGGATCCTGGCTGACCTGATACATTTAGAAACGTCCAGACCGTCAGCCTCTCTACATTGGATCGTATTCTTCATATGAATGCCATGCGGATGAAACAAGTGTACAGGGTCCCATTCAAACAGAACACAGACGCATCAAGGAGTTAGTGCGAGAGTTTGTGCTTGTAAGAACCAAACATTCAGCACTGACACATGCATGTATTTTACCTGTAATCCAGTATTGTTCCTTTTCTACAGTGTCTCACTGTAGCCCACTGTGTTGAACTTGCATTCTCATGCTGTCTGTGTCAGTACTGTACTGTTCTCTGTGTGTACCGAAATAAACCTTTTTTGATGCATTTATGTGCTGTTTTATGTTTGATGATGAAAAAAGTAGGCCTACACTGAGACAGTTTACAAAAGGAGAAATGACTAATTCTCCAGAGTCATTGTCATTCATATGGTGTGTTCCATTTTGATGATTGTGTTTTCAATTTTGCACTTCAGTGTGCTGTAAATGCTTGGAAGTGTGCAAGCAAATGCTTAGTTGTGTGTACTCAATAAATGGTATGTGTGTGTCATTTGAAAACATGGCTGTGTGTACCAAATGAAAACATGAGTTCTATTTTGATGGCAATGAGTCATCTTGCAAAGGGAGTGTCAGGTTTAGCATTTTGTGTGTGAGGTTTTCAGTTGTCTGTGTGCATTTTTGAGAAAGCCATTATTGTTTTGAAAAACGTCTGTTAACAACTGAGAAAAACTGTAAGCTGCTGCTGGTACTGAAGATGTTTTCCAGTGTGAACAAGAGGACGAACGTTAAACGATCATTTCACTGTACGACTCTGGTGGTGAATAAAAAACAACAAATATTGTATTGCTACACAGAAAATATCAAACACACAAAATTTCCACCAACTCTGCAGATCTTTTTATCCAGAATGTGAATCAGTGGAGCTGAAACCTTCTCCGAGGACCAACGGCCTTTTGAATTCAATCAATCTGCACCAGATCACACTCATAGATACCAGTCCTCTTAATAACTCCCATGTGTAAATGATCCATAAATGATTCTCTGGGGAAAAAATATCAAAAACTATGAAACTGCAGAATAACATCACTCTCACGTTGTCACAGACTCTGAAGTGTCGCTCCTCGTTACACACCTTCTTCTCACTGATCTCACAAAGACACAAGTCATCACACAATGAGACACCTGCGAGTGTGTGTGTCTGTGTGTAGATGCCTAGATGCTGTACACACTTCTCCTCCCGCTGACCGACAACAACAACACACTGCTGCTGCTGTGCCTCTGATCAGGATCATCAGCTGAACCATGAGAAGCTCATCATAACACTACCCCCCCCCCATCCGCACTCAACACATCTTAACTGTGGAGGAGAAAACACAATGTGTGCGTCCGCACTGTATATAAATAACCTTTAATTATTCAGGGTTGAGAACATATGCTTGTGTTCAGTCACGCTTTGCCACACACAAAAACACACACACACACACACACACACACACACACACACACACACACACACACACACACAAACACACACACACACACACACACACACACACACACACACACACACACACACACACACACACACACTCCACTAATGCAGCTCTTAACACTTCCCTGTTTGTCTTGTACTCATTTGCTTTGACTTATATTTTCTGGACAACAAATGTTTTTCAATGGCAACAACTTTTTACACACAATCGAATCCAGACGGACGAACCCGTATCCAGAACCTTTGAGTTCACAGTTATTGGCTGCAGCCCCTGATAGACACATGGGAAACCCTGTGTATCAGTCGCACCGTGGATGATCGGGTTCATGGATCAGAAGAAGCTTCAGCGAATCACCAGCTTCCCTGAGGTCAGCTGGTTTCTGTGTCATTAGACCCGCCCCCACCTTCCTGTTTCCTGCATGACCTTCGCTCCACATTCAAAACGCTGTTGTTCGGTTAATCTGTGAATAATGAAGAAGGAGAACTGAAGGAGAATTCAAAGGCTGGTCACTTTGTCAGCTTCAGTCTGAAGAGCAATTACTGCACCACGTCTCTCCATTAGGTTTCTGTCTGCTGGTAATAAGAGCTCCGTTTTAATGGTGTTAATAATGTAGAATCATTTATTTAATGCCTCTCTTTCACATTTCCAGCCTTTCCTGAAATAATTTGACACACAGATCGTAATCTTTGAATTTTGATCTGTAATTGTCTTTTAATGATGGATCACACCCCCCCAACTGTCTGTGCAGCTTCATAAAGGAGAGATTAGGCATGTGAGAACCGAGACATTCTCCAGACACTTCACAGGACTCATGCAGGACATCGTGTGGCCGAGCTGCTGGTGAGTCCCAGCTCCTCATCGTGAAGGTAAGACCTGAACTGTCACGTCTCCATTAGTTTGTTCTCTATCTTGATTAATACACAGTAAAACGCTGAGAAGAGAATCACATTCATGGTGTTTTATGAGATTTGTTTTCATTCTCTCTCTTCGTAACGACAAAATAAATAGTTGAGAAAAGAGCTGGACGAGATTCACAAAGAACATGTGACTGTGTAAACACTGTGAGTGAGTGACACTGGAATCAAAGGTCAGATCAAATCTATAAAGATAGTTTCGCTTCTAATGAAAAAGGTCAAAATCTGTTTGTGTTTCATAGTTTTTATTATTTTTATCACAATCTTAAAATCACATCACTTGGCTGCTGTTGAATAAACACTTTTACAGACAGAATCATTTTGGCTTCATCACATCAAACAGACAAATGTTCATATATGTTGGATTATTTCACATGTGAACAGACTTTATGTGATTAAATATGAATCATAATCTCATGTGTGAGTTTTAATAAAGTTTGTTGAATGTGAACAATGATCAGCTGTTATTGATAAATGTGTTTTTATGTGGATCTTCATCAGTTTGCTCGACTTCATGGATCCACACAAAATCTAAATGATAGAAAACATTTTCCATGGAAATAAAAAACAAACCAAAGATAAAGATCAGAAAATAAAGAAATCTCTTTACACACGTGGAAAAGTTGACAGGAGAAATTAAAAATGAGTGAGAAGTAAAATGAGAAATAAACAATGCTTTAGAATAATGAGTTTAACATTTAAATTCAGCAGATTTCTCTTGAAGAAATAAACATGATGAATAAAATCTTTATCTCTAACGGCTCTGATCCAGCGTCACAGAGACTTTCACAGGTAACAGCTTCAAAGGATCTGTAGTGCAAAAGAATGGAAACATCTTCTGAGTGAAAGTGTGTCTGAAGGTGTGAATGTGTTTGTTAGTATCAAGATCAGAGAACGAGAGTTCTCCTCTGTTCCAGTCCAGTTTCACTCTGATCCTCTGGATCTTCTGCACAGAGAGATCAGATGATCCTGATGGTGACAGTGCGTAGTATTTAACTCCACTGAAGAATATTCCCCATGATCCAGACAGATCCTCTCCCTTCCCCTGGACAGACTTTGCTGTCACACCCAGTGTCCAGTAAGTACTGTCTCCAACCAGGATGTCCCAGCTGTGAGTCCCTGAGTTAAAACCCTCAGATCCCAGGACTGAGGCGTATCGATCAAACCTCTCTGGATTGTCAGGAAGCATCTGTCCCTCTCCTTCTCTCAAACTGGTCAGATCTTCAGACAGGACGAGTACTGGATGAGCAGAGTTTGGGTCCAGAACCACAGGACTGTAGGAGACCACGTCCTTCATCTTGTTCCAGATGTTGAAGCTCAGGTTGCCCAGATGTTTGGCCTTGTCTATCAGAGCTCCTGAGGCCAGCTGTGGATCATCCAGCAGGGGGCGCTGCTGGACTCGTTCCACTGCAGCCTTGTAGTTGAGCAGGAACGAGACGTCTTCAGCTCTCAGCTCGTCCTTTGTGGTTCTGATTGTGTCTGAAAGAGCCGTTATGTCTTTGCTCAGAGACTCAATCTTCTCCTTCATCATCTGACTCTTCTGCTCCTCTTCCTCCCTCAGTGCAGCCATCCTGGCCTCCTCTTCCTCCTCCAGAAACCGATGAAGCTTTTTAAACTGCTCCTTGATCTGCGTCTCTGTCAGTCCGGCCTGGACCTTAATGTGTTCTGCTGTTTGTTCAAACTCTACTTTAACACGTTTAAAACTCTGTAACTTCTTCTTCAAGGGCTCCAGAGTTTCCTGAAGCTGCTTCTTGTGTTGTTGTGCAGCTTCATCGATGGGTCTGAATCTGTGGCCGGTGTGTTTTTCTGAATCTCTGCAGAGGAGACACACTGGCTGCTGATGGTCCAGACAGAAGAGTCTGAGTTTCTCTGAGTGCAGACTGCAGAGAGCAGGTGAAGAGCTCTGATCTCTCTCCTGTAAGAAGGTCTCACACAGGTTCTTTAACACCAGGTTAACAGGTGGTTGATCCTTTGAAGATCTTCTCTTACAAAGTGGACACTCTTTTACTTCTTTGTCTTTCCACCAGCTCTTCACACAGTCTTTACAGAAGCTGTGGCTACATGACAGAAGAACAGGATCTCTGAAGACATCATGGCAGACGGGACAGCAGAGATCCTCTTCTAATCTGGAAGCCATTGAGTCTCCAGGTGAAGCTGAAAACAGACAGTCAGTCAGTCACAGCTCCATGAACTTCACTGAGGTTCACTTCCTCTCTGAGTCGAGGTGTTTGTTAAACTCACGGTCAGTGTGTGGAGCGTCGGCAGGTTGTAGTTTGACTCTTCTCTCCTGTAGCTGGACTCACTCAGGACGTCTGGTCTGGTTTGGTTTAGTTTGGTTTGGAAGGTGAATGTGATCGTCTGGTTTTCAGCCTGCGTCTCTTCAGGGAGGAGCAGATGCTTCCTGGTTTCTCTGGTGTGTCAGGACACGATTGTAAAAAGTAATTCAAGCCTTGGATTTGATAACTGGTCAAAAGTCATTTGGCAGCAACAAGCTCACACAGACAAGAGACTTGGTTGTAAAATAGCTGCTTGAATATGATCGTTATCTGCTGAGTCTTCAAAGTTCAGAGGTCGTTCTGCAACAGTAAAGATAAGTTATGATAAAATATTAACTTTGTCAAGAAGAGGTTTGTGTCAGCACTGTCTGTGGAGCAAAGATTCATAAAGGAGAGAGCAGGCATCTGAGAACAATTATTAACTTGTAATAATGTAATGAAGATATGTGGAACTTTTCCCTTCTGCTGCTGCAGTGAGGTCAGAGGTCAGATCCTCGCCGTCCTGTGGAGGTCAGCCTCCGACCCTCCGACCCACACGGCTGCTGCCACTGGACGTTACTGTGTGTGTGTCTGTGTGTGTGTTTATATACAGGGTACTCATATTTATTTTTCTTGTGACGTGTGTGCAGACAGATGTTCCATCATCATGTACATAATCGACAGTTCCACATCTGGTTGCTATTCTCAAGATAAAAACTTGTAACTATGGAAACCATGTGTCTACAAATTCACCCGAGTGTTTGTCCTGAAATGACGATAAAGCCACTAATGTTCAGACGGCTGCAGTACAGGTCATGAACCAGGTCCTCTCCATGTTCATGGATGGGACATGGACCTAACAAGAACAATCTGAAAACACTGCAGCCCCCCCCCCCCTGAGGAGACGTCTAGTTTCTGAATTCTATCGTCATCATTCAAACGTCTGTGAAGGACGGCTCCAGGTGAACGAAAAGGATCTGGAGCTACAATCAGATTGAAAACCATCAGAAAACAAACATATGGGACTCCTTCATATTTCCAAACAGTCTCTGTAATGTCTTCACCACCTGAAGGACAAATATTACACTCGACCATCAAACAGTGTTTTATTGTCTCGTCTGAGTTGTTTTCTTCAAACATGATTTGCTGTGAACTCGTCTTCCTGAAGGATTCGTCAACATCTACAGTCTGACCAGAACTGTTTACTATGAAAGTGTTGGTGAAGAACATTAGAACACGGAGGCCGTCACAGATATTTACTGGTGAACACTGAGTGACTCCTTGATACTGTCGGTCACATCCTCCCCATGATAAAGCTGCAGGAACCAGATTCAACTTTCTGGTTGTTTTCTAAGTTGTATTTACGTGTCTTGAATTTCCTTTTGGTTTGTCAGTAACTCAGCATGTGTGTAACTTTGTGTCTTTAAGAGACAAAGCTCCTGTTTTGTTCGTTTCACATTCTCCAACATATTTAATGAATTCATTTCTCACACATCTCAATCTGTCCTTTACAAAAAGTAATTTGGCAGCAACAAGCTCACACAGACAAGAGACTTGGTTGGGAAATAGCTGCTTGAATATGATCGTTATCTGATCAGTGTTCAAAGTTCAGAGGTCGTTCTGCAAGAGTAAAGATAAGTTATGTTAAATATTAACTTTTCTCACACATCACAATCTGTCCTTTACTCCCACAAAGAAAGTCTGTGGAGAAACATTTGCTCTAAATGAAAATGGTCTGTGAGCTGCCAGGCGGCTGCATGAGCTGAACATCTTCATCCTGAAGAGGAGAAGTTCAGTGTCCTCCCGACCTCTGACCCCCTGTGGAGAGGGGGGGCACACCACATCTAATTTCCCCTTGAGCTTTAAATGAAGTTGAATATTCAGGCCAGTGATTTTCAGCAGAAGGACACGGAGGCACTCTGACTTGCAGATGAGCGGCCGTGACTAAGACGTGTGTGGGCTGCAGCAGACAAGTTGCTGGTCGCACTTATCGGATGTTTAATCAGTGAGTGGCGGTTGGCATGGTGATCGGCCACGAGGGCGGAGCCGCGGCGACCCTGCAGATGGTTTGTCAGGGGAAGTTACCGCAGAGAGTCACGAAGGAAAACACTTCAACTTCAAAACAATAACTCTGATTCTCCTCTTTGATTCGGCGTCTTCGAGCCACAGAATCAGACTTCAGTGCAGAAGGAGTCAGAGAGATCTTCACCCTGCGGAGTCCGACGGCTGACGGATGGATTTCTAAAGAAGACATCGCTCGACTTCCCAGCAACAAGACATCAAATAACTGACAAATCCAAACTGAAAAGGAGTTCATGACGATCCAACCTTTTCTCACCAGGGACAACATGTGATCTGACTCACTTCAGACCCACCGATCCGATGCCATACTCCTTCTGCCCACATTCTAAATGGAGGCTGAAACTCATTTGTCTCCTTGTTATGTATCACCTCCCCTCTGCTCTCCTCCCGGGAGCCAATCAGATTCCTGTTTCTGTTTCTACCTCCAACAACCGCTCACCAGGTTGTATCAGGTTTAATGTTCTACCTGTGAAAATCAAAACCTTTAGTGGCTTCAAGCATCATCTCATAGGAAACTTCACTTCTCCACAAAGTGTTTATTAAAAGTTGTAAGTTGTAACAAATAAATGTAGAAAACAAATCTCCGTGTTTATCCTCCGTGTTTATCCTTAACAAACCTTGTGTGTGTGTGTGTGTGTTTGTGTGACTGTTTGTGTGTGTGTACTATTTATTCTAGTTTTTCTATTAGAGCAGCATCTGACTAATCCCTTTCAGAGGGAGAAGAGAATAATCTGCCTTTGTCTCTTTTGTCACTGTGTGCATGTTTGTGTTTTTTTCTCTCTGTTTCCGTTTGCAGTGTGTGTGTTTGTGTGTTTGTGTGTAGCCGCTGTATCTGCTTGATTGGATACTACAGGACGAAAGTGAGAAAATTTGTTTTTTCTCTTGATTCTTCATTTAACATGTTTACTCATTTGTTATTCTGTCGGTGGTTCAATCCTGTTGTTATTAATTAATACTTTTGTCTGATATGATTTGAATTTATTGAGTAAAAGTCTTTGAGAATTATTCACAACTCAGTGACATTAATCTGAGCTTCATTTGAGTCAATATGTTTGGTTACTGATACACAAAAACACATTGTATGTGTGTTTAACATGCATGTACTGAAATGTGTGTGTGTGTGTTATCCAGCAAAAATGTGTGTGTCAGGTTCGTTCATTACAATAGACAGAATGTCGAGTGCTTATTAATTACGAAGGACATATTTCATATTTCATTTTGGCTTTCACTGGCCTATTAAAATCCTTGTCTATAATTAGCCCAAAGAGACTGCAGTCATCTGGAGTGCGTCTGTGTGTTAGAATGTGTGTTTGTCTGTTTGTAAGAATGTGTGTGTGTGTCTAAGAATGTGTGTGTGTGTGTCTGTGTGTAATAATGTGTGTGTGTCTGTGTGTAAGAATGTGTGTGATCATTTCATCCTTCTATCAGTGGACATATTAAATGGAGATGAGGATCCCTCCTGCCAAGAACCGAGTCATAATGGTTCAGTAATGATAATAATCAGAGAGAGAAGAGCTGGGTGTAGAGAGAGCGAGCAAAAGAGAGAGAGAGAGAGAGAGAGAGAGAGAGAGAGAGAGAGAGAGAGAGAGAGAGAGAGAGAGAGAGAGAGAGAGAGAGAGAGAGAGAGAGAGAGAGAGAGAGAGAGAGAGAGAGAGAGAGAGAGCATCTAATCCACTAAGAATCTAGGAGGTGAAGGTGATGAAGGTGATGAAGGTGATGAAAGTGATGAATGTGATGAAGGTGGACCTCCTCTTCCTCCTCCTCCTCCAGAATAAGAATCACAGTTTATTGCCCAGTAGGTTTTTACATACAATACATTTTGCAGTGGTGAGTTTGTCAGGGTCCAAACGTGAGTGATAGCTACGTGTGTTTTATATTTTTAAATTAAATCAATCACCAGTGGTGAATCAGTCCGATGATCCAATCAGAGTGGGCAGGTAACCTCTGACCCCGCCCCCTTTCAACACGAGACTCGAGACGATGAAGTGGAGCTCTGCTTCACTCAGTAAGGATCTTATACTTTAGTACTTAAACCTTTAAGCAAGTACTTATTTTCACTAATGTAAAAAAAGTTCATGAGTATTTGTACTTTTTGAGTTCTTTCTCCACCGCTGGTGAAATGATCCTAGGAAAAAATGATACTTCAAAGTGAGGAACTGATTTTAACTTTCTCATCCACTCATCTCTGATCAGAGGAACTCGAGAATCTCCTCCTCTTCCTCCTCCTCCTCCTCCTCATCCTGCTCTTCCTCCTCCTCCTCCTCCTCCTCCTCCTCCTCCTCCTCCTCTTCCTCCTCCTCCTCCTCGACAATGATAAACGGTTGTGTTACTGTGTTGATTGTCCTTGTTTGTGTGTTGACGCGACCCGGTTGTGCGTTCAGAGTTTTAGTCTACAGCGTCTGAGAGGGAGGAGTAACCACGGTAACAAACTGAGAACCATGAGGGAGGAGGGAGAGGATGAAAGGTGATAGACGTGATGAAGAAGAAGGAAAGTGACAGATGTGACACACAGAGTGAAGAAGAGGAGGCAGAGGGGAGGGGGGGTGGTGAAAATGAAAGGCTTTGTCGGGCTGAAGATGGAGAGAATAAAGAGAAGAGGAGAGAGAGAGGGAGGAGGGTGAGAGGATAATCTCCCTCCCTGTCTTTAGGATGTCCCCTGGAGGAAAGACTGCAGCACAGCAGCTTCTACACTTAGAATTTTACTGTATACACATAAAACTCTTTCACACACACTTTGTCACAAGATGCAAAACAGCACACACACACACACACACACACACACACACACACACACACACACACACACACACACACACACACACACACACACACACACACACACACACACACACACACACACACACACACACAGTGTTTCAACCGAGCCGACTCAGCTCTGGCTCCACTGCCCTGGTGTAATTGGAGCAGAGCAGCAGGAACATGAAGCTGAATGTGATCAGCGGTCTTTGCTGCTTTCAGGCAGTTTGAGGAGATCGGACATGCACTCGTTTTAATGCATTATCTAATTATTTATATTTTCACTTAACCAACGAGATGCATGTAAGGACAGAATTCATTCAATATATAAAGTTGCAGAATTAATTAAATCTATGAAACTACAGAATTCATTCAATCTATGAAACAACATAATTCATTTAATCTATGAAACTACAGAATTCTTTCAATCTATGAAACTACAGAATTCATTCAATCTATGAATCGACAGAATTCATTCAATCTATGAAACAACAGAATTAATTCAATCTATGAAACTACAGAACTCATTCAATCTATGAAACGACAGAATTCATTCAATCTATGAAACTACAGAATTATTTCAATCTATGAAACTACAGAACTCATTCAATCTATGAAACGACAGAATTCATTCAATCTATGAAACTACAGAATTCTTTCAATCTATGAAACTACAGAATTCATTTAATCTATGAAACTGCAGAATTCATTCAATCTATGAAACTACAGAATTCATTCAATCTATGAAACTACAGAATTCTTTCAATCTATGAAACTACAGAATTTATTCAATCTATGAAACTACAGAATTCATTCAATCTATAAAACTACAGAATTCATTCAATCTATGAAACTACAGAATTAATTCAATCTATGAAACTACAGAATTCATTCAATCTATGAAATGACAGAATTCATTCAATCTATGAAACTACAGAATTCATAAAATCTATGAAACTACAGAATTCATTCATTATATGAAACTACGGAATTCATTCAATCAATGAAACTACAGAATTTATTCAATCTATGAAACTACAGAATTCATTCAATCCATGAAACTACAGAATTCATTCAATCTATGAAACAACAGAATTAATTCAATCTATGAAACTACAGAACTCATTCAATCTATGAAACGACAGAATTCATTCAATCTATGAAACTACAGAATTATTTCAATCTATGAAACTACAGAACTCATTCAATCTATGAAACGACAGAATTCATTCAATCTATGAAACTACAGAATTCTTTCAATCTATGAAACTACAGAATTCATTTAATCTATGAAACTGCAGAATTCATTCAATCTATGAAACTACAGAATTCATTCAATCTATGAAACTACAGAATTCTTTCAATCTATGAAACTACAGAATTTATTCAATCTATGAAACTACAGAATTCATTCAATCTATAAAACTACAGAATTCATTCAATCTATGAAACTACAGAATTAATTCAATCTATGAAACTACAGAATTCATTCAATCTATGAAATGACAGAATTCATTCAATCTATGAAACTACAGAATTCATAAAATCTATGAAACTACAGAATTCATTCATTATATGAAACTACGGAATTCATTCAATCAATGAAACTACAGAATTTATTCAATCTATGAAACTACAGAATTCATTCAATCCATGAAACTACAGAATTCATTCAATCTATGAAACTACAGAATTCATTCAATCTATGAAACTACAGAATTCATTCAATGTATGTAACTACATAATTTATTCAATCTATGAAACTACAGAATTCATTCAATCCATGAAACTACAGAATTCATCCAATATATGAAACTACGGAATTCATTCAATTTATGAAACTACAGAATTCATTCAATGTATGTAACTACATAATTTATTCAATCTATGAAACTACAGAATTATTTCAATCTATGAAACTACAGAATTCATTCAATCTATGAAACTACAGAATTCATTCAATCTATGAAACTACGGAATTCATTCAATCAATGAAACTACAGAATTCATTCGATCTATGAAACTACAGAATTCATTCGATCTATGAAACTACAGAATTCATTCAATCTATGAAACTACAGAATTCATTCAATCTATGAAACTACAGAATTCATTCAATCTATGAAACTACAGAATTCATTTAATCTATGAAACTACAGAATTCATTCAATCTATGAAACAACATAATTCATTCAATCTATGAAACTACAGAATTCATTCAATCTATGAAACTACAGAATTCTTTCAATCTATTGTTGGGCAAGGCCCAGTGATCCGACTTAGAACAAAGGGTCGTAAAACCTTAGGCCAGGCTCGGGTAACCCCTAACATTTAAAAATCCAGCATGGGCCCTTATCTCCATGTGGCAAAAGATCACGTCCTGGTCCCCCACGGTAAGCCCGCCCCTGGGGGCCAAATCCTGACAACTCAATTGGCTGGAGGGCCACACTGACCCCTGACCCCTCCTCCCAGGGGGGAGTCACCTGAGACATGACTTAAAAGGGCTGAGCTCACAGAAATCTCTCTCTCTTCACTCAGATGCCCAAGCGACAACAGAACCCCTCCGGGGTTCTACTAGTTAACTCGGTATTTTTAAGAGACTTTCTTTGTCCTCCTCTTCTCCACGCTGCTCAAGTTGTTTTCTGACCTCAAGAGGTCTAACCACACGACTCAGTAACTAAGGAGGCGATTAGACATCGAAACAGGAAGTGCCCCGCTGGACGGACTCCCACCCTTCCATAGACTTTACTTTTTCTTTTTTCCAACGATCTACAAACGGCTTCAAACCAGCCGTCCCCTGCAGAAGCGCGACGTTCATCCCGCTGAGGAGTAAGAGGCAATCCACTCCGTTCCTGTAAAACAGCACGATCTCCGCTGTTACAGAAGAAGACGAAGTTTCATTCCGTCAAGGCAGCACGAATAATTCGCTTCCTTTTCCGGTCCAGCGGCCGAGCCCGGAGCTCCGCTCGTGAGAGAGACTACGTGATTCACTGGCCCCCGACACATTCGCGCCGAGGTGCAGACACACCGCGAGGGTGGTACAGTAAGACTTGATTATCTGGGCAGATGTTAGTTTTGATACGTAGCATATTATTTAATATTTGATTGTATTTGTTGCGAGACCGCTGAGTCTCATTGTTTTAGCCGGCTACGACGAGCCGCTACTTCCGGTTCATTTCCGGGTTTTGTGTTTGTGCTTGAGGCCGCGAGGAAAGCCTCCGCCCGCACTGTTAACGTCTGTGTGAGTCTGCAGTGATTTCACCGATCAGAACCTCGGCCCACAACGCTCGCTTGAGGGCTGAGGGGTGAATCACAGTTAACTCATCTCAGGCGTGTATTTTTAAGAGCTTCTTTGAACTCTCCTTACATGTTTTCTCATGTTTTTTCTCTCTCTCTCTCTCTCCTTCTAAACCGACCTATACACACTTCTGACCTGTATTTATAATACAGGTCATGTCACATAGTTAAATCTATGCTTAGAGAGGCTGAACACATCTGGAAACCATTCGGCCCCAAAGCCAAGCAGAGATAAGAATTCTCTTTGTCTAAAATTTCCTTTGTGTAATTCATGTGACGACCACCAGTGTGCGCTCCGGCCACATGGTGTCATTAACATATTCTCCATTTTGGATAACGTTAAGTTAAACCCACCATTTTGAGTCTATTATTGCCACGCCTCCGCTCTCTCTCTCCTCCCATCCTGGCTCTAAATTCATAACGGCTCCGCCATCTTGTTTTGTAGTCAATCCGCCATTTTGAGAGTTTTTAGGCCTTGATTCCACGAATCATGATCGGCCTCCATCTTAGATGTGATGTCACTACGCGTCATCGCCACCCCCCCTTCTTTTTCTCTCTCTCGCACACACACACACACACACACACACATTGATAGACACAGACAGACACACACACACAGAGACACATAGATGGACCAGAGGTTACATGCGTGTTCTAAATTGTGATAAGCTGCTGTTGTTATCTTTGAAATATGGGAGTTTGTTAAGATGATGAATCATTAAATAACACTAACTTTATTTCACACACACACACATAGACACACACACACAGAGAGACACTTTGACACAGACACACACACACATAGAGACAGACATACATAGGTAGACCGCAGGTTGTCCATGTATTTTCTGAATTGTGATAAGTGCTGCTGCTGTGTTTACCTTTGAAATATTGGAGCTTGTTAAAATGATAAATCATTGAATAACATTATAACTTTATTTCCCCTTTTTAATAAATACTTTTGTAATTAAAGTATCTGTAGTCTGTGATTATTTGTGCATATGTATGTGATTGCAGCTGGATTATGATCGCCTGTGCTCGAACTTAGAAGCCTTCACTGTTTATTAAGTAATCGTTAATATTAAAATATTGACATTATTAATTTGACATTTATCATTATGAGACTGATAATTATAGCTTGACATCGTTGGCCCCTGGGAAACCAGGGTGGTGCCCCCCCTTTCTCAATTATTAATATAGATAGTATTATTCTTAAATTGATAATTTTATTGTGTTGGACTAATTATTTTCATTATTCTTGGTTGATAACCTTATCATTGTTAATTGATAGCTTGTACTTTCTAATTGATAATTCCTATTTTCTCATTAGTGGTTTTATTGTTATTTGATTACTGATCATCTTCAATTAATAATTTAATTATTTTTGATAGATAATTTTTATTATTTTAATAATCATATTTCATGATTATTATTAATTAGCCAACGTCAAGTCTACTCCTATTGCACAACACTATGAAACTACAGAATTCATTCAATCTATGAAACAACATAATTCATTCAATCTATGAAACTACAGAATTCATTCAATCTATGAAACTACAGAATTCATTCAATCTATGAAACTACAGAATTCATTCAATCTATGAAACTACAGAATTCATTTAATCTATGAAACTACAGAATTCTTTCAATCTATGAAACTACAGAATTCATTCAAATCTATGAAACTACATAATTCATTCAATCTATGAAACTACAGAATTCATTCAATCTATGAAACTACAGAATTCATTCATTCAATCTATGAGACCAAAGAGTCATGAATACCATCATGTATTATTATCACTGTTACTGTTTTCATTATAATAACTAGTCTGTCAGAGCTGAAACACGTTGATTACACAACTCTCTCCCTCTCCCTCTCCCTCTCCCTCTCTCTCTCTCTCTCTCTCTCTCTCTCTCTCTCTCTCTCTCTCTCTCTCTCTCTCTCTCTCTCTCTCTCTCTCTCTCTCTCTCTCTCTCTCTCTCTCTCTCTCTCTCTCTCTCTCTCTCTCTCTCTCTCTCTCTCTCTCTCTCTCTCTCTCTCTCTCTCTGTGCTGTTCTAAGGTCTCGACCTTCTATGTCAAGAGCCTTGAGATCATGTATATTATGATTTGCACTTTACAAATTAAATGTAATTTTCCCAATGAGAAACATCAGACGTATTTCTGGAGCTGTAGTATTTCTGTGTGACTTGGTGCAGCCTGATGAAGGTGAAGAGACGGTTCCTCATCCTCAGCCTGACGCTGCCTCTCTGGATGAAGAGAACAAGCAGCTCTTCATCCGAACGTCATCACAGTCGCGTTAGTTCCTGTTCAAATCATGTGTGAAGCGACGGATGATGGATCCAAACATGGCAGCCCAGTTATTCCCTGCCTCCCACAGTGGGACCCATAACACATGGGTACTGGAGTGTTGCTGTGGCTGAGGTGGATGTCAGGCTGAGCACTTGGCAAAAAATGGGCTGGTTTTGTCTATAAATGAAATTGTTTATGGGCGATAATGACTTTATCGATGCCTTGTGGGTCATGCTTCATGTTGACGCCAAACCACCACAGCCCAGTGCTGCTCACTGGGGCCTTGGAGAACAGGAGGGTGAAATGAAACTGAATTCACAGAGTATTTGTTCTAATTTATGGGAAAGGGTGTGATTGGTTTTAACGACATCAGTGTTTTCTACCATTAACTCTGCAGAGGAGGTTATGTTTCCACCCGTGTCCCCTGGTCTGGGGCCTGCATGGTCGGGTGTTTACTGGTAAAAGCTGCTGGACAGATTAACATGGAACTGGTGGAAGGAAGTCAAACGGGTCGGAGGAAGATCCAGATCCATATTCAGACGGAGCCTTTTTCTACATGTTCAATTCAGATTAATCAAAAACACATGAAATCAATGCTAATCTGGACGTTTCACTGTTGACATGACACCAGTCTTCTAAGTCTAATATCTTTATCTTTCCTAAGTGAAGGTCACTTTACCTTTCACCTGTTTACTATCTATCTGTTCTGCTCTATCCATCCATCAGCGTGTCCATATCTTCAACCCAGCACTGACACATCCATCCATCTCTCTGACTCTCTGATCCACAGACCACGTCCTACAGCCGGTAGCATCTTTCTCGAAGCATTGATTCCCCAGGGATTTACTCCCGTTCAGCCGTGGAAATCTCCGTGTTCCAGTTCATCCCACAGGTGATGGATGAGCTGGAGGTCAGAGGTCAGAGCAGGCGACTCAACTTCTCTCACCCCTGAAACGACGTGAGAAGAAAACCATCAGAACAAAAGAGCACAGTGTGTGTCCGTGAACTCCTGCACCTCCATCACCTGCCTCTTCCATCTTCTCCTTTTCCATCATGCAGTTGTTTTAATATGCAAGTTGATTTTGAGGTAATTAATGGTGAATTTTAGCTGCTATTACAATAGTTTGAGCTACGACTGGAATCCCTGAGGGGACGAACAAAGTGTACGAGCTGCAATTAATCTAAAGCCAGTCGACAGTAAAGAAACATGGACGACGTGTTTCCACTTCCACCAATCACGAGTCAGTCTCAGCTGCCAATCAGGATGTTTTACCAACTTTTAATATCATCAAATAACTAATTAAAACCAAAATTATAATACAAAGCAAACATCTGTGTGATTAGAACTTCCTGACACGACAGGAACCATCTTTGATAAACATTTATTAAACGTCTACATGACTCCTGACCCGTCCACTCGACCTTTAGAGGTCATGTCGTTCATCTGGATTTATACAATCTGTACATCGAGACTCTAGAAGGACACAAAGCTAACGACTGAACTCAAACCTGTTTTAATCTGGATCCACTCCAGAAGTGAATTCAGTCATTTTTCAGTAACACAACGTCCGTAGAGAAAGTCATCAATGTGATTCAATGACCTTTTTGTTTTTAGCACTGCTCCCTTATTGAATTCGGGCTGTGCCATCATTGGACCAGCGTGCTCACTTAGAAAAGGTCAAACAAATACAAACAGTTGGTGTTGCACCACTGATCCTGATCACTGCTCCTCCTCAGCGGCTGCAGGAGGAGTCCCTGCTTTCAAAGGGCATGTTGAACTGATCACTGGACCGGAGCCAGATGTGAGCTAACATCTGGACCGGAGCCAGATGTGAGCTCACAGACTCCGGAGACGTCTTATCTGCTACAGAGCGACTGAACATGAGACGGCTTTATTAGCCCCCGAGCCTCCGAGTCCACACACTAACAGATCGGAGTATGGACTGAGGCTAATGTGGAAACACATCAGGTGTAGTTCAGCCCTGATAGCTGTTTAAAAAGAGATGAGCATGACTGATAACCGAGGGAGGAGAGAGAGAGAGATTGATCTGCTGACTCGGCTCAGCCTCTGCACACAACGAGGAAGACGAGGGTTTGATGAGGTTTTTAAAGACGTGATGAGGCTGCGATGACCTGGAACCGCAAAGCAACACATCGATTACACAACACACATCAATTTAAGGTCCAGATATTTTTCCTTCCTGCTCTGAGATGCAAAGAGAGGATGCAGGTATCTGACAGAGGTCAGAGGTCAGCGGCAAACTGGAGGATGGTCGACATCAAAAAGAAAGGAGGTTTCCTGAAATGCTTACAATGGATTTTTAAAGATATTCAAACTTGGCTGCTCCAGCTTTTCATCCTCATTGACAGGACGTGGGAAATGGGAGAGACAACTATGATAAGAATGATTAAAGGAAATTAATGTGCAGCTGCAACTATAGGTAAAGATCAACAGAAGTTAAAATCCAGTGACGGTTACAACTCGATGCCTCAATGCTAAGATAGCTGTTAGCTACATGTACAGGTACCAGTGCACTGCTGACTCATGATGTAACAAACCATAACAACTTGTGTTCCTATGAAATACGATCGCTGTTGGTGATGTGCACGATGAAGAGTTGATTCACATCTAAACCAGGATCAGAAGAACTGAGGAGAAACGATTACAAATTAATAAGATAAAGTAGTAAACGTTTCTTGGTGCTTTCCCTACTTGAAGAATCATCGCTGCTGATGTTTGAACTGCGAGCAGCTCTGTGGTGACCTCTGAGTGACCTCTACTTGACCTCTGAGTGACCCCTGATGGGTTGATGGAGACGTTCTGGGTTTGACGTTTCCTAATCTCTGTTTGTTTGACTAAAGCTGAGTGATGAGTAGAACCTTAATGACTCTGAACTTCTCCAGTGGGTCGACTCAACCTCTCATGAAGAAACCGGACTTGTGCTGGACGAGCTTCTTCATGTTCAGCTGCTTCAGCGTTTTCTAATTCCAACTCTTCTCTGAGTAAATCAGTGAAGCACTTTGCCCCTGGCTCCATGGAATAATTACTCTGTAATGGGGGGGCTCTGGGGAGCGGGGGGGCATTACCAGAGAAATCAAACCACGCTCAGATCTTCAAATGTGTCCCGGGGGGGTTTCCACTGAGCTTAGGAGACATTACACTGCAAGAAGAGACACCAGCGCTTATTATAAATCATGTTTAATAATCTGATGAATCAAGTTTGAGCCACGTCAGCGAAACTTCGTCATAAAACGACTTTGTCCTCAATTAATTTAGGTTGATAATGTTTTTCTTCTTTTCAAAAAATGGTAGAAAAATAAGTATCAATACAACGAGACATCGTTTCTTTCTGGCTGAGATCATGTTTTGGGAGATCATGTCTCTATGAAGTGAGCAGCAGATAGGAATGTGTGAGCTGTGGTTTCAGGCAGCGTGGGGGGGGGGGCGGGGTTATGAGATTTCAGGCTCCTGTGGAGCAAACGATGTAGGAACACAAACACTTCTGCTCAGAAGAATTCAGCGGACGCCTCCAGCAGAGACTGGGACCAGTTACTGGAGATAAAGATACAAACCATGCATCACTTTATGAACGACTATAATATCAATATTAACTCCACCAAAGGTCAAAGTCAGTCGCCGGCTGTTTGACACATTTTCAAGCTGCACGATGACGTCCGTGTTGAAAGAGCGAAAAGTGAAAGACCCAGATCCTCGTGGTGAAGTGGATTCAGCAAACTGCTTCTTCCAGAGTCGATCCAGCTCCAGAGACCCGGCTGCGTGTTGGTGTCCGAGCCCCGAGAGGCAACACACACTTTGTGTTATTGTTCCTGACACGTGTGGTTAATGACGTTATTCCATGTTCACAGACCAACCTGACCCATCCCACATGTCATCTACAAGTGTTGGAACCAAACCCAGCAGGTTCGGGATCAACCCTCAATCCAAAACTCTTCAAACCAGATGCAAAGAGCAGCAGCTTCTCTTCCACGTTGCTTCTCTCTTCACTGCTGATAGAAACCAGGAGAACCTTTGGAGATGGACCGACCGAGCTCCTGAAAGAAGGAAGACGAGTGGTGTTGTGAGGAAGAGGCTGAAGGAGCTCAGGCATCAGCACCTGGTTCAAATCCCACTCGACAAACACGTCACCTGCAGTAAATCAAACACACACACACACACACACACACACACACACACACACACACACACACACACACACACACACACACACACACACACACACACCATCCTCACCATCCGAGAGAACGGGTCTGGAAGCTTCTGAGGCAGTTGTCTCCTCTCATCTCCTGTCGAGTGTGGAAGCTGCTCGGCCTCTCGCACCGAGTGGAGGAGACGCTCTTAGTACTGCGTTCACTTCCTCTCACTTCCTCTCACTTCCTCTCACTTCCTCTCACTTCCTCTCACTTCCTCTCACTTCCTCTCACTTCACCGACATCTTCACAGTCTGAGGGAGAGACAGAGCGAGGGAGGAAGAGGAGGAGGTGGAGAGGAGATGAAGAGTGTCAGTGTGGGTGTGTGCTGAACATGTTGTAGGCCTTTGTTCATGTAGGTGTGTTGTTCTCCTCCTGTGAGAGTGTGTGCAGGTCTTTCCTGTCGGTTCTGACCCGGGGTTCGGTTCTCTCTCTCTCTCTCTCTCTCTCTCTCTCTCTCTCTCTCTCTCTCTCTCTCTCTCTCTCTCTCTCTCTCTCTCTCTCTCTCTCTCTCTCTCTCTCTCTCTCTGTCTCTCTCTCTCTCTCTCTCTCTCTCTCCCTTGGCCGGGACACGACTCCACACTGAGATGTTTCTGTAGAGCGGCAACGTTTGTTTTAATGAGCTTCAACGTTCCAGAGGTTCGTCACCACGGAAACGCTCTGATAATCTCTGCTGACTCAGCGGTGAACGGACCGTGATGCTGTTCAGTGACTTAATCTGCTCATCGGTTTCTCTACGGTTCTACTGTTACTATGTCTACAACCAGGAGCTGTAGTCAGGTTTTTAAATCAATAATAATATAATATAATTTAATAATAACATGGTGGTAGAGTTGGACAACTAACGTCCTCTACTCATCAGAATGGAATCTACACAACAAGGGGAACTAATATTTTGAATTAAGAAATAACTGCACTGCTCTTCTACTCCTTCTGTGACGATGAGAGCAAGAACAGAATAGAACAGAATAGAACTCTAAAGTGCAAAATGGTCTTTTATAAACAAATTAAATTATATTAATTTTCTTTTCTACAAAAATCTTTGAAATATGATAAAAGTGCTGAATAATGGCTCCTAATTTCACATTGAACTACGATTGGATTTCAAATGATATGAATCTTCAGATAATTTCCTGAATTGATCTGTTATTCCTCTGCTTTCAGAAATGTCAGAAAAAGAGTTGAAAGTCTCTGATGTTGAATATCTCACAAACCTAAAAAGATATAAAACAGAAAAGCTGGAGCTTCTGTTGTTAATGTTTTGACGTTTTACTAAATCAATGATGACGAATCAATTATTAAAATTGTTTGACTTTGTGTTAAAATATTCCCGGACTCCTTTCTAGGATTTACCCATAAAAAACATTTGGCAGAAATTAGATTTACCATCATTTCAATTCCGAGTTTCTGATTAACAATCCGTGAAAGAACTAACAATAATTCCTCATTTAACCATTAATTATTAATAGAAAAAGAGCATTTTGCTGAAAAGGCAGTTTATGAAATCAAGATCCACTTATTGACTTGTTTGAATAGAAAATGAATCAAACCCTGGTGGACTCTTTAATCTAATGAGATTAACGAAGCGTTTCTAATCCACCAACAACTTCTTCAGCTGCGTGAAACCTCCCAGAGCTTCAGCCTCCAGACGCATCTCGCTCCTCTTCATCACACCATGGGATGAAGAAGATGTTACGACCTGAAACTCAGTATGAGAGTCAGCCACCTCCTCCACTGTCACAGATACAACATTAGCATTTTTAGAAGCTATTGAAATATGCTTTGTATTCCAGCACCGAGACTGAGATGGAGTCGCTCAGCCCGGTGGAGCGTGGACGTCAAGGTCAAGGGTTCAAATCCCTCCACCCGCCAAGGTCAAGGGTTCAAATCCCTCCACCCGCCAAGGTCAAGGGTTCAAATCCCTCCACCCGCCAAGGTCAAGGGTTCAAATCCCTCCACCCGCCAAGGTCAAGGGTTCAAATCCCTCCACCCGCCAAGGTCAAGGGTTCAAATCCCTCCACCCGCCAAGGTCAAGGGTTCAAATCCCTCCACCCGCCGGAGAAGCAGAGGGAAACTGAGGCGGAACGGAAGCAGAGCTGCATTTCAACTCCTTTCAATCTGTCTCATCATCAGAAGAATCTATGATAAACAGACTGATAACACATTCATCCACCAAACAGTCCGACTCCAGCAGTTCTACACGCATCAGAATACAGCATTAAAGGAACTTTTACATGTGGAATCATTTGTTTTTTTCAATAATATTTCTTATATTCTGTAACTCGCACGTCTAAAAGATAGAAAAGCATTTTTTCCTCTAACGTTCTGGTTCCTGTGAAATTCAAAAAGATGAAACTTAACAGACACTTTGTCGTGATTCAGAAATTCAACCTTCTGACTTTGGTTTTTCTTTGAAACTCTTTAACATGTTCAATTTGAATTTGCTGGTTGCAAAGAGTCGTCCTGCACTTCCCTGGTGTTGATGCTCGTGTCTGTGTGAGAATAAATCAAGTGTTGTGTTGTGATTTAACAGGACGATTTGAGCCCGGAGTATTTTGATGGACTTGGAAAAGGTCACATCTCTGAGTCCAGTGGTTTCCTGGAGAGAATCATGTTTTCATGATTCCCTGAACGAGCTCAGACAGACGAGCCACACGTCTTTTCACAGATACTTTCACGTTATTTCTTGACAGTTTCACTCGATTGAAGAATCAAATTCAACTTCTCACATAATACAACACACGGCTCCATATACACTTACTTCACATCATATGTGATATGTGTTCATATAAACCATATTGATATTATATATCATTTTATACAATCATATTGTCTTTTGCACACTCTGTCTACATATTATTACACTCATAGTATATTATATTACCTATTGTATAGTCAAATACTTATATTCATACCTCTACTATATATCATATATTATATCATACTCTCTGTATATTCTTTGTATACATAAGTCTATATACACATATTTATACTTGTGTTGTTATAATTATAATTATTATTATTATATCACTATTACTATTATTATTATATATACTGTTGCTGCCATTATTACTATATACTGCTTTTATATTGGTATAATTACTATCATATATAAATATATATTATGTTATATTATATACTATACATACTGTACTATTTTTATATACTGTCTAACAATAACATTACCATCATATCATCAGTACTATTACCATCATCTTGCCACTGCACCTTATCTACCTATTTTATTTTATTTTAGCTTGTTCTTTTTTTTTATTCTTACTACCTCAATATTCTTTTATTTTTTATTTTATTCTATTGTATTGTATTTTATTGAATTCAAATACACCGGCTGCTATGACAACTTAATTTCCCTTCGGGGATGAATAAAGTAATCTATCTATCTATCTATCTATCTATCTATCTATCTATCTATCTATCTATCTATCTATCTATCTATCTATCTATCTATCTATCTATCTATCTATCTATCTATCTATCTATCTATCTATCTATCTATCTATCTATCTATCTATCTATCTATCTATCTATCTATCTATCTATCTATCTATCTATCTATCTATCTATCTATCTATCTATCTATCTATCTATCTATCTATCTATCTATCTATCTATCTATCTATCTATCTATCTATCTATCTATCTATCTATCTATCTATCTATCTATCTATCTATCTATCTATTCATTAGTTGGAGGTGAGCGCTCGAGCAGCTCCAGGCCCCAGACGACTTGTAAACACAACGTGAAACTAACAGCAGCTCTGCCCTGGATGTGGAGAACCTCTTGTTCTGAATCGATCCCAGGAGACGATCCACCCAGACGCCTGGAAGACACCAGCAGGTCCTCGGAGACACTTCATCACACTTCCAGAGGACAGAGCTCGTTTCCTCTTCTGCTAACTCGGAGGTTAAAGTCAGGTCAACAGCTATCGTGTGGAGTCTCAGTCTCAGTGGCGTCTCCGTCTGTCCCCGGGACAAAGTCTAATCAGCTGCTTTCAGATGTGAACTCCAGACATTTGATTGAAATTAGCTGCCGGCCCCCCCCGGTGAACTGTGAATGACATTTCTAATTCAAGGCCGAAGTTAAACTGAGAGAATATAAATATATCAGGATGAAAGAGAGAAGACGCAGATGAAGAAGACGCAGATGAAGAAGACGCTGATGAAGAAGACGCAGATGAAGAAGACGCAGATGAAGAAGACGTAGATGAAGAAGACGCAGATGAAGAAGACGCAGATGAAGAAGACGCAGATGAAGAAGACGTAGATGAAGAAGACGCAGATGAAGAAGACGCAGATGAAGAAGACTCAGATGAGGAAGACGCAGATGAAGAAGACGCAGATGAAGAAGACGTAGATGAAGAAGACGCAGATGAAGAAGACGCAGATGAAGAAGACGTAGATGAAGAAGACGTAGATGAAGAAGACGCAGATGAAGAAGACGCAGATGAAGAAGACGTAGATGAAGAAGACGCAGATGAAGAAGAGGCAGATGAAGAAGTCGCAGATGAAGAAGACGCAGATGAAGAAGACGCAGATGAAGAAGACGAAGATGAAGAAGACGTAGATGAAGAAGACGCAGATGAAGAAGACGCAGATGAAGAAGACGTAGATGAAGAAGACGCAGATGAAGAAGACGTAGATGAAGAAGACGCTGATGAAGAAGAGGCAGATGAAGAAGACGCAGATGAAGAAGACGCAGATGAAGAAGACGCGGATGAAGAAGACGCAGATGAAGAAGACGCAGATGAAGAAGACGCAGATGAAGAAGACGCGGATGAAGAAGACGCAGATGAAGAAGACGCAGATGAAGAAGACGCAGATGAAGAAGACGCAGATGAAGAAGACGCAGATGAAGAAGACTCAGATGAGGAAGACGCAGATGAAGAAGACGCAGATGAAGAAGACGCGGATGAAGAAGACGCAGATGAAGAAGACACAGATGAAGAAGACGCAGATGAAGAAGACGTAGATGAAGAAGACGTAGATGAAGAAGACGCAGATGAAGAAGACTCAGATGAGGAAGACGCAGATGAAGAAGACGCAGATGAAGAAGACGCAGATGAAGAAGACGCAGATGAAGAAGACGCAGATGAAGAAGACGCAGATGAAGAAGACGCAGATGAAGAAGACGCAGATGAAGAAGACGCAGATGAAGAAGACGTAGATGAAGAAGACGCAGATGAAGAAGACGTAGATGAAGAAGACGCAGATGAAGAAGACGCAGATGAAGAAGACGCAGATGAAGAAGACGTAGATGAAGAAGACGCAGATGAAGAAGACGCAGATGAAGAAGACGCAGATGAAGAAGACGTAGATGAAGAAGACGTAGATGAAGAAGACGCAGATGAAGAAGACGCAGATGAAGAAGACGCAGATGAAGAAGACGCAGATGAAGGAGACGCAGATGAAGAAGACGCAGATGAAGAAGACGCAGATGAAGAAGACGCAGATGAAGAAGACGCAGATGAAGAAGACGCAGATGAAGAAGACGCAGATGAAGAAGACGCAGATGAAGAACACGACTTGGAAGGAAGACGAGAGATTTTAACGATCCTCACAGACGCTGCCGCCTTGTTCCCGACACTCGGAGCTAACTGACACGACCTTTGACCTCGGCTCCTCCTGCTCCGACAACACGACACCGATCAAAGAGCTGAGATTACACGTGTGTGGACAACATGGGAGGTTGTTATCACTGTAATCTGTCACGTTACAAGTTGCACCACAAAGACACAAGTGGGACATGTCTACACAACGTATTGTTTTGTGTCTCGGCCGCTCGGCAGCCCGACTGAGGAGAGTGCGTTGTGTCGATCAGCGGCCGGCCCCTTCACGATGAGTTGTGAGTTTGTTGTAATGGGGTCGGCTGGCTCCGCCCTCATTCCACACGCTGAGAATCATGTCTCGACAGCACCGACGGAATCTATCGGTCCAAACAGCCGGGGCTAGTTCTGCCCACGCCGTCCTGCACGGAGCAGGATTATTACTGAGACTTCATCAGGATCAACAAACACACACACACACACACACACACACACACACACACACACACACACACACACACACACACACACACACACACACACACACACATCATAGACCTACACAAACACTCAGAATCATCACTA